>NC_043743.1:4327871-4476186 GCF_004337985.1 Pyricularia pennisetigena
TTTTGAAACGGGCCTACATACGGGCGCGAAGCCAGGAAAGGAAGCTCCTCGTTGCTCATCCAACATTCAAGCCGAAGCACCTGGCAGGTCTTATCTATAGTTCGCCCAATAGGCCTCTACATAAGCATGTATAAATGTTGCTTGTGGTTGCACATTACCCCGCGGCAAGCTGCACAGTTGCGACAAAAAAAAAAAAAAAAGGTATTGGCGAGATAGTGCTCCTTGGCACAATAGGCCTCCAGGGACCTGTCACCTAAACACTGGTTGAGGGGGGAATTAAACGGCATGTAGTGTGCCAAGAGATAGCAGGGTTGCAGCGCTTACCATATCGACTGCCGCAGTCCTCCTCTTAGATCGTACCAGTTGATACCTCAGGGGTGAGCCCTTTTGATTGGCCTTCAGAATAGTAGGTGCGGCTCGCTAAATAGCTGCCAGTTAGTTTATCATTACTTGGCAGAAATGGGCAGTATACCAATAGGCGGAGAAATCGAATGCCGAAAATGGTGACTTTGCTAAATCGTTATTCGACCTTCTATATAGAGCAACACATCTTGGTCGATCCTTTCCTAATCTACTTTCGGCCCGCTCCCTAACATAAATCTGTCCAGCATTGCAATCGCTAGAGTTAACTGCCGACAACCTGTCAAGCTGTATGCATCTCGCTGTCAGTTTTCCCCAAGGGGACATACCGCCGCGAAGGAGCCCATGAAGTAGATGCCGCCCTGCAGTGTTTGCCAAGCACACAAGCAGAGCGAGTGCTCTGTTATACATAGATGTTTCTGAAATGCCTTTTGAGGAAGGCAGTAACTCTTTGACCCCCAAGGCTCATTAAGGCGTATTAGGAAGGTGAAATCTGACGACGTCTGGGACGAGGTGTAGTTATGTCCTGGATGGCAGCATCGTGAGCGTGATGCCTGTCCATGATGTCGAATATAAATAAGGGTCGCTCATTCTCATCCACCTCCATCATTTCACAGTCAGCAGCAACCATCACAGGCTCGCGCTCCCTCTCCCATCTTCTACTCAGAACGATACAACCGCCTCTTCTCGCTTTCTGACCTCAAAAGCCAGACATGGAGCTCTCCAAATACCTTGCCTTCCTGGCAGTCGTCCTGCCCGTCGTCTACGGTGCACCGACTGAGGCCTCGACCAGCCTCCACCCCAAGATCCTGGCTGCCATGAAGCGTGACCTTGGACTGGACGCTGAGGCTGCCACTGCTCGCGTTGCCTTTGAGCACGCGGCGGTCGACATCATCGAGCAGCTGCGCACCTCGACCGGCAACTCGTTCGCCGGTGCTTGGATCTCGGACAACGGCGCCACCCTCAACGTCGGCATCACCGATGAGAGCCTCGCGGCCCAGGTGACTGCTGCCGGCGCCAAGCCGGCCATCGTGTCCAGCAGCCTCTCCAAGCTCGAGCAGGCCAAGGAGGCCCTCGACAAGCTGAACGCCGACCAGCCCGAGACCCTCCGGGCGAGCTCGGCCGCCTCGGGCATTGCTTCGTACTACGTGGATGTTACTGCCAACAAGGTCGTCCTGGAGGCGCTTGCCGACAGCGTCGCCCACGCCGAGTCGCTGGCCACCCAGGTCGGACTCGCCCCGTCCGAGTTCGAGGTGCGCACCGTCGAGGAGATGCCGTCCACCTTTGTGACTATTCGAGGCGGCGACGCCTACCGCATCGGCTCTAGCCGCTGCTCCGTCGGCTTCTCGGTCACGACGGGCTTCGTGTCGGCCGGCCACTGCGGCAATGTGGGCACTTCGGTCCAGACCAGCACGGGCGCCTCGCTCGGCTCCTTCGCCGGCAAGGTCTTCCCAGGCAGCGCCGACATGGCCTTCATCCGCACCGTGAGCGGACACACCCTCACCGGCACCATTAACGGCTACGGCCGGGGCAACCTCCCCGTCTCGGGCAGCACCGCCGCCGGCGTCGGGTCTAGCATCTGCCGCTCCGGCTCCACCACGGGCGTTTACTGCGGTACCGTCGGCGCCCTCGGCGCTACAGTCAACTACGCCCAGGGAAGCGTCACCGGCCTTACCCGCACCAGCGTGTGTGCTGAGCCCGGCGACTCGGGCGGTTCCTTTTACTCGGGCGCCCAGGGCCAGGGCGTGACCTCGGGAGGCTCGGGTAACTGCGCTTCCGGCGGCACCACTTACTTCCAGCCACTGAACAGGATTCTTTCTACCTACGGTCTTACGCTGGTCAGGTCTTAGTCGGCGGGCTGTTATGGATGATGGTGTTACCAGGCCGCGTTGTTTGTTCGGAAATTCAATTTTTACTCTGGGAACTCTGCAGACACTACAGTAGTCGCTATTCGAAAAAAAAAAAATCGTAAAACATGTTGCGCCACATGCCGTGCCAGATGTTTGCCTCTGCTTTGCATTCCCCATTTTTTGTATTGACGGCATTGTCCGAGTTTTGCCCCTCTCTATAAAATCCTGCTTTCCTAATTAATCTTTCTGAATAAGCCAACCAACCACATTGGTTGGCTGCGGAACGACGCGACAGCCTGCATAATTGTTGAATGCGCTTTAATATAAGTATCTAATATCGAGCGTATATTCACTATGTATTATAAAGGGGGCGGGGTTTGTTAGCAAATGGTTAATTTAAAGCTTGATTTGAATCAAGAAAACAGTTTAAAGCGTCAAAGGGTACAATGCGGCAAAAGAAACTAATCGCTGAAGCCCAGAGGGTGATTTTCAGGGCAATTGAAGTGGAGTTAAACTAATAATATAGAATTTTTAAATTTAAGCATTATGCGGAAAGCTTTGGCGATCAGAATCAATGATATAAGATATATGGTTAGTTCATTAAACTTATCAAATCAACTCATGCAAATCTGAAACTAAGCCCGCTTCGGCACTACGGGACCGGCCAACAAGGAAACTCCCTGCTACAGTGCTTTCGATAATAAATTTTGATCCATCCAGCCCACAGATATTTCGCGTACTTTTGTGCAAGTATTCCAACGATTTATGATTTAGTATATTACCACAACGGAGCAACAAAGCGTACCCTTTTAGTCTCTTTACATAATCAAAACTGGTTCAAACACCGGAGCAAAAAAAAGAAAAAAAAAAAAACCAGAGTCCCACATGGTTGCAAATTTCGCATCACTGCTGAGGGATGGAGAATCCTACCAGTGCCACCGTAGATTAAAAGTTGTATAATACGATAGAGAATCCTACCGGTGCCACTGTAGATTAAACGCTGTATAATGCGCATAACAAATTAAACTTATTTGTGGGAACTCTCAGGCAGTTCAAGTAAACACCAAATTAAAATTAGCTTAACTACATTGTTTACAGTATGAAAAAATGAAAGAATAGGTCAATATATACGTCGTCACGCTTTTATCTTGCCTTTCAAAACTATAAATAATCCCATGTATTCCTCGTTTTTCCCAAAAAGATGTTTCCCTCAAACAACGCCTTACTACTGGAAAATACTCAGCATTCAGTCAACTAAACCTCGAAAACCTCAAGCTCATCCATTCAACTAAGCCTCATAAGCCTCAAGCTCATTCATTCAACTAAACCCAAAAGACCTCAAGCTCTTACATAGCCATTACAAAATGCGTTTCTCTACTTGCTCAGTTTCGGCCATTTTCGCCCTGGTCGCTACCGTCTCAGCCGCCCCAGCGACACTTCCCTCTGGTAGCAACATAGCAATCCGCGAAATTGCTGGAATCGAAAGCGGTGACGGTTACAAGATCCTTCCACGTGGACCTGGTGCGCGTCGCGTCTGGCTGAACGATGAAACTGGGAAAAGCGGTTATGGTACTATCCCCGAACAAGACCAAGAAACTTGGTATCGAGCTGCAAAAGATGCATTGAGGGACGCACGCCAAGTTGGGGGCACTATTATTTATCCGCCCCACGGTGCAGGTACCAGCAGCAGGGACCAAGAAGAGCATATTACTGTCAAACCTGCCAATGGCAAGTTAATGCACGTTTACAGAGACGGAACTTACACCTTTGGCTCCGACGCGAAATAAACAGAAAAACCGGAAAGCACTTTGAAATAAGTAGATAGCCGCTAACAAAGCGGAACATAAAATTGAATATAAGATTCTTTTATGAAAACGGGTTAGTGTTACTTTAAACTTTTTGAAACTTTTTGTCAAATCGCCGGACGGGCCGTCCAAATAAAGTTAGGGCGGAATTGGCAGCCGCGAAATACTTGCAATTATACCAAACTATCGGTTCCGACAAACTTTGCAGCTTAATTATGTACCCGGAAAAAGCGGGAAAGGTGCAATTAATCGAAACCTTATTAGCGATACCTGTTCGGCGTTCACCCGGAGCCCACTTGATGATGTACGGGGATTCACATATCCATTAATACCGGACTTTTAACAATTTTTCAGAGCGGATAAGTTTAATAGAAATTGTTTTGTTAATAAAATAATTAGTATACACTCTTTCGTGTGACTCACCAAGTGGGCGAAGTAGCAAAAAGGAATTAATTAAATTAACAGTATTAATGGTATTATTATTCTAATGGTTATTAAAAATGTACCGCTAATAAACTGGGAATAAGCCGGAAAATACCGGGTTTTTATAATTTAACAAAGTTTAACAACTTACTCGCAAGATTGGGGGAGAGATGCTTATATTTATAATCTTTAAAATGTGGAAGTTTAATTGACACCATATTGGAAAAAGACCCCTAACGCCGAACATTACAACGAATAATAACAAGAAAGAATATGCCGCGACTGGGGACTTATAAAAATGGTGAAATAGGAACTTAACGCCTGCAACCGACGCATTTTTACTAAGGAAGTTTAAGCAAATAACATAAGCTTTGACCCGTATCAGACCTAATTTTCATTATATTACACTCGGCGATTGCGGCGTTAATTTGGTTTCAGTGCTTATCCCTAATTCCCACTGTCCACAATTGAGCCGTGGTTCAATTCGTGGCTTTGTAAATACCTGTGGGGTAACTTGAAATGTGTTTAATTTAAATTAAGGACAATCTGGCTATTTTGTTTGTTTATAATAATATTTTAACAACGCGGCTTCCCAAACACCGCAATACCTAATTGAACGAAGATTGTGAAAGCAGGTGGATTGAATGTTGAATATCAAAACTAATATAATTGTCAAGCCTTTTACTTTATATTTATATATTTCAAATAACTGCAATACCAATCGTGTTTTAGTCTAACAAGGTAGTAGCGCTCTATTACAAGTTAACAGTTTTAGTTTTTATCTTATTTAAATTTTTGAATTATAGGATTTCTCATCTTCCGCACGTGCGGGGTAATATATGCATATATGTACATATATATATGTGTATATGTATATGTGTGTATATAACGCTGGGTACCCCCTGATAGCCACCCCCCTGCTGGCCACACCTAAAAATCTAACAACTAAATACCTACTTTTATAAACTAATTTAAATATAAAATTATCAACGTACAAAAATACAATCGTTTTTAGGCTGTTCCGGTTTATTAACCTTTTTTCTATTGGTTAAAAGTTCCAAATTTTATATATTATTTTCCTGCAATCTAATAATATTTTATTTATTAATTTAAAACTCGTTTACATCCGGAATTACCTTTTTTTTCGCCGGCCGTATTGCCTCCAGTTGTACTTCCAATAAACTGATTTTTTGCGGCGCGTTAATCGAAAGTTTATTTTTAGTTTCGAAGTTTTTTTGGACTTTTATAAATAAAAACGTGAAATAGCGTTGGTTTTATTGGATTGTGAAAGTTTTTGCAATCAAAGTCGAATATTTTGGGTCGTTTTAAAGGTTTCCCAAATAAATAAAAACCGGTCGTTATTTTTTTGGGTTAGATATTCCGGTATTTTATCCTTTTATAAACCGTTATTTTTATTTTTTATAACGTTAAATTGCTATTTGTTTAATAAAATATGGTTGAAAAATAGTTTAATAAAATTTATTGGTTATAAACCCGTTGTTTGCCATTTAAATTAGATATTTTTTGCTTTGAATGTTTTCGATTTGGTTGTATTATAGCAAAAAAGAAAATTTCGTTTTTTAACAATTATTAAACAGGAAAATTGGTTAATAAGTCCAGATTACCGTCGATAAACCTTTTTGAACGGCCCAAAAACCAATCAATCTAGTGGTTGGAAAACGTATAACGAATAAAAAGGTAAATATAAAAATTAAAAATTATTTTGCAAATAAAGAAATATAAATTCGTTTATGATATATAATTTACAACCGTCGAAAGTTATTAACCGTTTTTAAGGGTTAAAAGTTGGGTATACGCAATAAACACTTTTCTTAACTATTCGATAACCGTTTTACTATTTGTCTACCCGTCTTCGGTTATATAATATCACCAATTATTAAAAAAATTTAAATCCGTTGAAAATTATTATTATTATACGTCTTTTCCTTTAAATATAACGAAGGGAGGGAGGGTAACGCCCGTAACCGATATATATTCGATTATATTCGTCCAACCCCGCGTTCCGGGTTTTTTCGCTATAACGGCCAGATTTTATTAAAACCTAATATTAGGCCGTTAAATTTTTTACGTCTTATTATCCTAATTTCGTCTATATTCCACCGATTATCCGGTCTAATATCGTTAATAATAGGGTTAAAAATATGAAATTACCAAAATTTAATTATTTCCGTAATAGCCCCATTAACCCGAACGTTTTTTATTCGACGGGGTTTTTGGGCTTTAAGGATTGGATAACGAACCAAAAACCGGGTCATCCAACGTTTGTGAACATGGCTAGCGCAGGGCTAATTATATTAGCTACCCTGCATTATTTTATAACGGCTAGCACGGGCTAATTCTATTAGTCACCCTGCATCGAATAAATAAATAAATAACAAATAAAACGTATACATCGCTGCTGGCATTTATCAAACTGGTTGCTCCTGTAGTTTTGGGAATCCGAATAGATGCCTTTCAACAACCAGACCCCCAGCATTTTGCCGACCCGAAAAGCCCTCACACCTGGCTTGGCTGGACCGCTTGCGGGAAACGCAATTTTAGCTTTTATATAACACATTTCTTGGCTATGGACGGAAAAAAGCACCATATGAGCATAAAAGAGTGTTATAAATGAATAATAGAGTTTGTGCCACACGATTTAATGACGCAAAATACTGCGCGGGTGGCAGTGGTAAAATTTATTGCCAAACTAACCCTACTGATTTTTGCGAACAATTCCCAAAATATTAACATAACCAAGTTTTCAAAACATAGATATTAAAATAAATTGGTATACTAATTGTATAACTTTTTCAGAAAGGGCAAGAGGTACTGCTGGAGGCTGTAGTTGCGATGTCCTTCTCTTATGCAAACAGAGTCCATAGCGCCGTTTATTTGCTGACCACATGCTATTTCCCTCCCCGCTTTCACCTTTGTCGATTTCTTTTAGCTAAAACCGCGTTATATTTGCTGCGGGTGACCATCCACAGCCATTCCTGGGCAACCCGGGGCCGTCCACTATACGTCGTATACATCTCAAACAGGGCGCGGAAAGGGTTGCATCTTGAAACCAGCGACTGTTATCAAATTAAAATGTGATGGATCTGGGGTAAAAGTGAATGACAGGCTATTACGCTTTTTCCTTTTCTTTTTCTATTATATATATATATATATATATATATATATATATATATATATATCCTAATAAATGTAAATGCACGTTTTCTTTCACGGCAAATGGGGTTGTTAGAATCGGACCTTATCTGAAATACCAAAATCGACCCATTATTGGGTTGGCTAGGATTAAATCAACGGAATACTATACATTATAGCGATTTTTCTTATAGACTGCAACTGTCCTTAGCCTTATTGGGGATAATATTGCTATTTTACCTTTTTATCTCGTTCTTTTTACACTTTTTACATGAAAACACGTTATGTTAAGCAATAGCTTACTGCAGTCTAAGCATAATCTTTCTTCTGCGTACAGGCAATCGCCGTAACCATTGAGTGGATGTATAAACGGGAATTTGTACAACTTAACCCCCTCAACGGCCTCACTTTTGGCTTATTCCATAAACTATGGTGAACTTGCCAAATCTTAGGGGGGCTTAGCTATGCTGTGGCATTTCCCGCCCGGTATACGCAGTCCTATATACCTAGGAATAATTTATTTGCAAAAATTGATTACTGTCTATCTTTAGCATATGGGTACTGGACTTAATAACGTCAAATAGCGCCCATTGAACTTATATTTCAAAGCAATTCGCAGGGTGGTGGCCAGTAACAACTGGTATCAACTTTCTTTTTCGTAAATTCCCTTTTTGTTCCTGGAAAGAATCCTTTATTTAATTAAAACAAATCACAAAATTCGGATTTTCACACATATTCGACTTTTGGCCAAAACGAGGTTATCAATCAGTGGTGAATAAGTCCTGTGGGGAAATGAATCGCGGCAATGTTGCACTGTCGAAACAGCGTCACTTCATCCTCGGCAAAGGCCCCCACTACGGAATGTCAAAAACCTTTCTTATTAAAAAGCTCACAATCACCTTCCCCCAATTGTGGGCATAAACGGTCCTTGGTGCGATCTCAGGTCGCTGGAGGCGATGTCCAACCTCGCGAACCTTGGCGAGGTCGTCCAGCACGATACCATGGGCTAAATGGAACTTATACACCGCAAAAGGATGGACCTGGAGCTCCAGATTTCCGGTCACGGGCTGCGCCAGAACATAGGAAGAATTTGGATCTTATCTTGCTCCACGGGCGGCAGGTCGTTAAAAGGCAGCTTCAGCCCCCGGAACTCAAAACCCAGGCCGTCAGGCCGCGACTTGGCCGGCGACATTTAATTGTATGGATGCGGGGCATATTCCATCCTAGTAGTGCGCACGAAATGTTTGTGCGCCTTGGACAGGTCGTTATAAATGCCCTCGCCGCTAACAAAGGCGGTATTTCCGAACGGCGCTTTGAGCTGGTCGTTGGAACCATTGTCGTAGCGGCAGACCTGGCGTCGTCCGCCCGGCAACCTCACTGCGAGGAGTGTGATTACGGTCGGGGGCGCAAAGCCGCACAGCGATGCTTCAATGTGCCAGCGGTAAAAGCGCGTAAATTCGTGGTCGCTATCTGGCGAAACGTGGGTGGCGTGGAAACGTCCGATGGTGCGGCTGTCGTGCAGGCCCTCGTACTCGGCAACCCGGCCGTTGCCAATGTCCTTGACCTGTGGCTGGTGCGGTATAATCTCGAAGTCGGGATGAAGGATAGTCCGCGCGCTGTCTAGGTTTTGGACGTGGCCGTACGAAACTGCAGCGGGGTCGAAACGCCGCGTTAGCCCGTACCGGGCCTTGGCGAAACGTGGCCTTAATTCTTGAAAACGAGAAGCTGGTGGGTGAAGAGAGCATCGCAAATCACGTCAAAATTAATATCTGCGCCCGATATCAATTAAATGGCGGATATGGCGGGCCGGTTTGAGGTTATTGGACATACCGAAGAGGTTACCGATGTGACAGGTAATCTGCCAAATAATCTTGGCTATTCCGTTCCATCGCTAGTCAAAACGCCCAATTGCTTCCCCGCAATAAGTTCAATATTTACTTTTGCAACTGTGATCCCATAATTGAGAGCACAAGCCTCCGGAAAAGCGAGCGGGGTGACTGTTGTGGAAAACATAACTGCGCTTGATTTTTTCCCGCTGCGTGCTTAATCGTACTATAATACTGGGAACGAACAAATCAAGATCGACGGGGCACCCGGTTGGTTTACTACTTTTATACAAGTGGCATCGCCCTCATTCAACATGATTACGTTTACTATTGTAATCCCAACGGACGTCCGATCATCGCCGATTCCTCCCTATTGTTTATCCTATTTTTTATTTATTTAATTGGAGGCGTTCGTACGTGCGCTTAGTAGACGCAAGAAGCAGCTCTGATGATAATAATCTGACTGGTAAATTCCGTTTATTTTATCTCCGCATTTAATCCCGTCTATTGCGCTTTCTGGTTATCGTCGAGCTTCGTTTCCAAGCTCTCGGTTTGTGGTGAGTAAAGGTTGGGAGAGGTAAAAATGGGCTCCTATAAGATAGAAATGTGTGTTTTTTCACGTTGCATATATATATATATATATATCCTTGTATGCGACTTTCCAGGAACTTCGACTAATCTATAAGAATGCGCACTATTAAATTGATTGGCAAGCAATAAACCGTTTGATTCAAACATTGAACTTTGGGCTCCATTTAACATCACTGAAACGCTGTATATCTTGGGGATAATCTGACAATCTTCCCGCCCCAAACTTTCAAAAATCTATAATAAAAATTAGCCCGTAACCTCATACAGCTAGGATCAAGCTGTGGCTTTTGTTATTTCAATGTTTGTTATTGTTTTCCCGCTTGCTTTAGGTTTGTTGGATGAGCAGCTTTGTAACAGTGCTAAAGCTCAGTCGTTGGCTCACCAGCCAGAAACCACAGCAGATTTTACCAGTGATAGAACACTTAAATCAACTGCCTCCCTACCTCCTTTAACTACCTTAGGTACGTACCATATTATAAGGCTTCCTTTTCCTAACACAGTCTGGGTAACGGTTCGCAAAGCTTTACACAGTTAATATCCACACAGGGTATTTAATAACCATAAACATCGTTTAACTAAAAACAAACAGCGTTTGTCTAATAAAGTCATGTAATTTGCCCAAGCCACAACATGGCCCTAACCGATCCTTTGTTTACCAAAACTGCATTTTCCCCCACAAATCCCCCACAAAACTATGAGAATTTTAATGACTACCGACTCATATTCCTTTGTGGGTGGAAAGATTTCATTCTTACACAGTAATGTTCTTTTCACCGACAAGGGTGACTCATTTATCGCCAAATTCCTGCAGCAGACGGCTTTTGCCGATATTAGCAGGGAATGATTGACGAGATTATCCCCGTCCACAAAGCTTCGTACTGCCCATTACCACCCGAAACAGCCATTATGCTTCCAGGGCCTGGAGACTTTTACATAAAGCGGCCCAATCTGATGGAGACCGGGAGCGTGAACATGGTATCCTTTGTCTCCCGGGAGCTCGAGGTTTGCGAAACCCTGAAACGGCACACGCACCCGAACGTGGCGACTCCAGGGATGTTTGGTGTTTGAAGGGCTTGCCGCGGGCCTTTGTTTTACCAGATATCTGCAAACGCTTGCAAACAGGCTTAACTCGCGCTTCCTGAACAAGTCTGAGTTCTTAATAACGAAAGATCTCGCAGTCGCGAGGCAGCTGGTCGCCGAGCAATATCTCACCGGAATCAAGGCGGGCGTACGGCGTCTGCACGCTCACGGCATTGTGCGCCATAATATGAACCCAGCAAATGTTGCGATTACAGAGAATGATGTACTGGTAGTTATCGACTTTGACAGTTCTCCACCACCGGGGACTGCGCTGGGTGAGATCAAACGGACGCCTGGGTGGTCTGATAGAAGGAATACGGTGGCACAGACGAACAATGACCTGAAGGCACTTCGCTAGCTTCGTATATGGCTCTCAGGCTTTTCTGCTGACGAATACCAGTTCGGGAGGCTTCAACAGGAAGTCAGACATGTTTCTAAAATATGCGCTAAAGGTTATAACTTAGATTATGCGCAATAAGGGGACGTGAATTGTTACGAAACGTGAAAAACGTTCAGTCTCAGTGTTCGAACTAAACCTCCTTGCATTCGCAGCGTGGACCGAACGCTCCATATACCTTACCAGGCACATGATGTTTTAAATAATTAAATCAATTGAAAATATCCCTCGTCTTGACTCCAAAACAGTTTATTAAAAATCATTATATATAATAATATCGCTGAAAATGCCAAGTTACTATTTAGCATTTTGGAACAGTGTTTTTGTCACAGTTTGCCCGACGATATAACAAATAGGTCGATAAATTAAAAAATCCTGCAGTACCTGCCCCTACGAATACCTCGTTGGGCTCTGATGATAAGGCGTGCCCCCTAGGTTGTAGATTAACCTGTAATAAATTCCGTTTATTAAATGAATTTTATTTGGATAATAATTATAATACTTTAAACTTGAAATTAACGAGATGAACCCTATTGGACAATAATAACTATCTAAAATACGTTTTACGTATGAAAAATGCGTTTCTGTTATATAGTGTGGAATTGTTACATGCACGTGGTTAAACTGGTGCACCACCGGCTCCAACGTCCTAAGGCCAGCCCCCTAACAGCAAAACCCTTGGCTTTTGTAACGGCGTACAAAACTTTTATAACAAAAGAAAAAAAATATAACTTGGGGCTTTAAATGAATTCGATTTATTCATTATTTTCCG
Organism: Pyricularia pennisetigena; assembly: GCF_004337985.1. Classification (NCBI taxonomy): domain Eukaryota; kingdom Fungi; phylum Ascomycota; class Sordariomycetes; order Magnaporthales; family Pyriculariaceae; genus Pyricularia; species Pyricularia pennisetigena. The sequence goes on from NC_043743.1 coordinate 4,340,129, forward strand.
GAAGCTGGTATTCCAAACCGGATGTCGAATTAAGTATGCCTCTACCGAAAAAAAACCCGTTATAGGTCTACTGAATTGCAGAAACCGCCTTCTGGGTAAGATCCCCAAAGGAAAACTGATAATAATTTCGTCAGAAGTCCACGAATTAGAACCCCCAAATAATACCGCTTTCACAATCCAGCAACACAGACTGGGTGTTAACGCTGCCTAATTTATTACATCAGATTTATCGATTCCTTATGTTTATTGTTTAAACGCTTTCAAAATACCTCCCTCCCCCAATTTTAGTTCGCCACAAATTTCTTCCTGGCGGAATAGGTTCGTCTCAGTGGCCTCGTGCATCGGGCAGTGGGCACTTCGTGGGCTTTTAATTTATAAAACTTTTGCCATAGCGGTACCTAATATCTGAACGAAATAAACGCCAAACGTGAACTTCGCACCCGTTGTTAAATGCTTTGGTATTAAACCCTTGAAAAAAACAGTAGGCCCTTCCTGTCGGAGTATGCTGCTTATCATTCGTGTACCTGATCTTTCAACACCCAAATTCTGCCCTTAAATACGGATTCAAGCGACACACAAAGACGCCGAAACGTTAAATGAGGCGCAAGATCCGAGCGGCCGCATAACCCAGCCCGGGAAACAAGGCCCAGAGACTGCGGCGGACGGGGTTAGCGGCGTGCTTCTGAAAAAATGACCGAGTTGAGGTATGCGTGCGAGGAATTGCGTGTCTGCGAGTCTTGTTGAATAATTGACCACTTGATAATAATGTCGACGGGGTGCAACGCGATAACCTCGATAATGCCAATAGAACCTAAGCTCGACTTGTAAAGGCCGATGAGGATAATACGGTAGGTGAGCCGGATTGGAGAGCGGTAAAATCCAATTTCCATGCGCCAACGAAACGCGCAACACTTGATTCACCGCGCTCGAAATAGGGGGGATGGCAGCAGTTGCAGATGGTGCACTTAGCATAATGTGCGGGTGGATTCCAGCAGCTAAAACAGTGTTGGAGGGAAGATGGAAAATAGAATAACTTAAAATAAAGAGCATTCCCACTTGTAAATGGGAGCAGACAGGTTTTTACACCTACCTAGGAGCAAGTCACATGCAGGCTGTGGGCCACAAACATGCTTTTCTTGTAGTGCTGGACGGAGCGGCCAGGAAAGTGCCCGCCAGTTTTAATGCGGGTAGCGCCCGAACCTGGGGGCAATTCCAATTGCTTATCCTCAACGAGACGTCAAACGCCGTCCAGATCAGGCCGGGACACAAGCCTAGCCTTTTCGGCGGAAAGGAAAACGGGTGCGCTGCCAAAAACCCGCGGCCACGTCAGGTGCGTCGTCCAAAAATGGGAATGTGATATGGAAATAAAATCAACGCCGCTTAAAGCGTTAATTGTGGGTTACCTGATCCCAAGGATCGGCTGGGTTTAAATGGTGTAAATATGTGGCTCGCTGGGGTACTGCTGGCGGATGAACATTTTTGAACCTGCCGTTAACCTGGACCAGAGGCGCCGCTTTGTGTGGTGTATCTGCTCGGTTGGCATCTTTAACCGTTTCTTGTACTTGATATTAATATATGTACGTGCTTGTCCTAATCAGATAATAATCAAATCTCGGCCCTTTTCACTGGTGACCTTTTCCCACAATTAATATATCCCTATTTATTACTAAACAATTCACAACCATTCTATGACGCAAAATGGTATCGAACTTCTACCGTTATTGCCATCTATCGTTATGTTAATCGTTTTACCGGGATTCCTTGTCACTCGCTACGGCCCCTTGGTCGGGTCTGGTTTAATATACAGAATGACAGCGAGTACCTCGGACGCAACCATGATCGGCTACCAGATACTGCTGATGTCGTATGCTCGTACGTGTAAGTCATGCCTGCCCTTGCGCTTTCATCAGCAAAGCTTTCGACCTAATCTATGCCAGAGAAAATCGCCCACGGCCGTTTGTATCATTGGTGTCCCGACCGCTACCTCGACTTTCTGCCTCGGCAGAAATTGCTTTGTGTATATGTTCCATCAACAAAGCAGTCACATCTTTATCACGAGGTCGCCCCGTGATCTTCAGCTCTAACGATGCTTCTTTTGGCGTTCCCATGGTGTGAATAAGTTGCCTGCCATCGAATGGCTCGTTACGCGAGCCCAAGCTTAGCTCGCTCAGTTGGACGCGTTCACCATTCAAGGAAAACCCGGGGTTTTGATTGATGTTTTGGAATTGAACCTCGAAGCCAAAGTTGAGCGACGGGTCCCAATCCATGCAAGCTTTGATGTCAGAAAATTGGCACAACTCGAACTTCATGCTCGATACCATTTGGTCCTGGATAAAGGCAATCATGTCGTGGATCGTCGCAAACGCGCTGGTGTCGACTCGGATTGGGATCATGTTGCAACTTGATGCATGGTCCGACAACATTTGACAAAAGATGTGGCAATGTGGATCGGCCCGACACGACAAGTCCAAACACAACGTCTCGAACACCAGTGACCTTTGAGATTGCGAGGGCACAGGCGGCGATGAAGACACTCGCCGGGGTGCTATTATTCATTTTTGGCGGGTAAATCATTTCCATTATTTCAACGGCTGGCAGCTGATCATGTTTGCCAAGGGTGGTGCGGCTGCGGGTGCCAATACTGTTTGTATGAGTAGAGGTAGGGGTCAGGGTAATGTCGGATCCCCTTAGCAATTCTTTCCAATATGGAAGAGAAGTGCGCTGATGCGTTTGCATCTGGCCTATATAGCCCGCAAACGAGACCTTCTGCGCTTGTGGTGGTGTCTTTTGTATTTGTTGTCCCTGCAGGCCGGACGCAAACAGACGGACTATTTGCGCCAGAGCGAGCCCGTCAAACTGTGCATGCGAGAGACGCAACACGAGCCTGCTTCCGCCGCCGGTTGAAGAGCAACACAAGAGGGCTCGGGTGAAGGACTGGCCGAGTTGTAATACTTGGAAATCCTCTGCACACCACCGACGCGAGAATGCGTCGGGATCCTCATCGTGGCATACAGAAAGATCAAGCGAGATTTCGTCCAGGATGGCTTGCAAAAAGGTATCATGGTTGCCGCCTTTGCCAACGTTTTGGATAAAGACGGCTCGGAGTATATCAAACTGCTGCCACATGAGCTGCCACAGCTCAACGATGCGTTGTGGATCGACAAAAGGGGGAAAGCGCAAAGAGAAATGATGAGACCTGCCGAGGGGCATGGAAATATCATGCTGTAGGTAATCACTCTGAAAGTCTGTTGTGGGCAGCAGGTCAACAAGAGTTGCCCTCTGGTCCTGAAGGCCGGGTAAGAAAGCGATCGATGGTTGGCGGGGTTGGAGCTGCCAACGCGGCAGGAATTAGAGAAAATGGAGGCGGTAAAAAATAGGCAGAGTGTGCCGTACGCATGACAAGTGCTTGATCCTGAAGCCGGGGACATCGAAAAACGTCCGTCACCGTCAGCAGCAGGCCCTGCTCGCGCGCCCGCCCAGCCAGCCGCATGGCCGCGATCGAGTCGCCACCGATGCGCAGGAAGCTATCCTCGGCCGCGACCATGTCGCGCAAGCCACGCCGGTCCGTCTTTTGCCCGTCGCGGTTTGTGGGAAGCTTTCTATGGGGATATATGCGCCCGGGACCATGTGCGTCGGCAGCCGGTCGGCGAGTTTGGCGTCAACATCCGTCATGATTTGTGCCAACGCTGCTGTGCTGTTTTCGTCCACCAACATTTCCAAAGCCAGGATTGCCACCGGCACCTTGGTCTGTCTTTTGTCCGGCTGAACCACTACGACAACCACACCGACGCCAGGGTGAGTGGCCATGATGCATTGCTTCAGATGGTGCTCAAACTCGCCAGGCTCGAACCTCTGGCCTCGGATCTTGGCCTGGTCGTCTTTGCGCCCGACGAAATGGAGCACCCCGTCGGCATCGTACCGGACGAGGTCTCCCGTGCGATATAGTCGGCTGTGACGGCCGGGCGAACCATCAGGTCCTCCTCGGACGAGCCATGCTGGGTCTTGGATGAATGAAGCTGCCGTCTTTTGGGGATCGCCCAGGTACCCCTGACCCACCACTGGGCCTTCGATCCAAAGTTCCCCGATTTCACCAATCGATACCAAACTTTTACCGTCCGGTCGGGCAACCCATGTTACTGCTCCGTGTCCACAACCGATGCCAGGATTACCTGGGCAGTTTGTTGTGTCTACCGCCACCTTTTGGATGGTGGAATTAACGGTGCATTCTGCAGGACCGTAAGCATTTATGGCGTTTGCTGCCTTTTTCAACAAGACATTTACGTCGCTCGCTGCCAACATCTCCCCACCAAGAACGACGGTTTTGATATGCTTGAAATCTGCATCATCCAACACCCGGACGGCCGAGGGAGGGATTGATATGAAATTGGCTGCGGTTTGCCTGATGGCTTTGGAAAGGTTCGTCACGCGATCCTCTTGACTCGGGACGCCCTTGGGAACACCGGTGCTGCCGGATTGTTGTTGTCGTTTTGGTCATACTCATGTCTGGCCACCACATCCGCCTCGGCGGGGACCACCACCACAGGAACGTCGTCGCCGGCCACCTGGCTCATCAATTCACCCGCAAATGCTCGATTCGCCATGGACGACACGATCAACCGCCGCCGCGACGAGGGGTTGTGCGAGAGGGTCTGCTCCACGATGGATCGCAGCCGGGCCGTGGGCTGCGTCGTGTCCATGGCCACCGACGCCGCCCCAGCCTTCATCACCCCGAGCATGGCCACCGACGTCCACATGGACTTTTCGAAACACAGCGGCACGATGGTGCCGGGCCCGACACCGAGCCCGGCCAAACGGTGCGCCAGCCGCGTCGACATTGCGTCCAGTTGGCCGTAGGTCAGCTCACCGTCCCAGGCGCACACGGCCGGAGCGTCGGGCTGCCGACGAGCTCGTTGGGTAAACAGGTCGTGCACGCAGGCCTCGATCGTTTCGGGCACGTCGGCGTTCCAGGCCCAGATCTGCCGCAGGTCTTGCTCATCTATGGTTTCGACTTGGTCCACGGCCAGGTTGGAAAGCTCGGGCTGGCACAATTGGCGGAAAACTTGATCAAGCTGTCGGGCTAAAAGATTGGCCGTGGCTGGAGATACCACTCGAGCATCAAAACCGAGATCAACATCGATGTTTTGTTCACCAAGCTGGCATAAAAGCGTGAGGGCGTATGTTTCAAACTGTCCAATATTTTCATTCCCGGATCCCAGCAGTCTTTGGTTCACAGCTGGGAAAAACAGGACAGAATGAGAATCAGAACCAGAATCTTTGCTGGCTGTTGTTGTTGTTGTTGTTGTTGTTGTTGCTTTAGGCTGCACAACCAAGAGTGATTGAAATCGGCATGCCTGCTCTGCGCCGGGGCCGAGCTTAGATATCCTGGACAATCCGAACTGCTCGTGTGGTACCATTTCTACGCCCTGCAGCTGCATTGTGGATAGCAAGTTGGCCACCGACTCTTCACTTTGGAGCCTTACTCGAACGGGCACCGTGGCGATGGTTGGCCCGACCATCCGTTCTATCCCCGGCACCGGTGCTTGTCGTCCGCTGTTGACCACTCCGAAAACAACGTCGTCCGACGCGGTCTGGCGGCTGACCACGATGGCCCAGGCGGCTCGGAGAAGGGTCGATGGCGTAACGTCCATGTGCTGCGGCCAGCAGAAGCCCTTGATGCTGGCTTGCAAGAGCTGGTTCGCTCGTGGTTGATACGAGGGCGACGGCAATGTAGGGAACAGCGCCGCCTCACTGTCGGCCAGCTGTGCCTCCCAATACCGACTAGAAGACTGCAATTCCATGGCGGCCAAGTATCTGATGAAACCCTGGAAAGGCATGGTCTCTGGGGTAGGACTGGGGTGAAAGGTGGCTTCTTGGGCATAATAAGCGTCCTGCACCTGCTCCAGCACCAGAGGTATCGACCAGCCGTCGTACAGCGCGTGATGTAGGGTCCAGACAAAGTAGACGAGACGTCCGACCTCGTCGTGGTCGCCGCCGCCGGCACGCACGAGAGCGTAGCGTGAAAGCGGCTGACCAAGACCCATCGGGGAGGCTGCTGCTGCGTCCTCTTTCATGTACTGCTCAAAGCTCCTTGCTGGCGCCCCGACCACCCATTGAATTGGTTCGTTCACAACAACCTGGACAAGCTTACCAGATCTGCCGTGCTCGACGATCCGCGTTCGGAGAATGGGCAACCGCCGCACGGCCGTCTCCCAGGCTCGTTTGAACCTGTCCACATCGACGTTTTGTGGCAACTCCACGACGCTGCGTATGGCGTAGGACCCGACCGACTTGGTGGTGAGGGCCAAGAGACCCTCCTGAAGCGGCGTGCAAGGATAAGCGTCCTCGATGAGGTCTGAGTCGACGAGGCGCGCACGCCGCAGCGAGGCGCGCACGGCATGTTGATATGTCGTCGTCGTCGTCGTCGTCGTCGTCGTCATCTGCCGAGCCGCCGCTGCTGCTGCATAAAAGAGCAAAACGTTCGACGACAACGTGCTCTGGCGACGACGCTGCTCCGTGATCAGGTGGTGAGAGGCTGGCGGCGGCAGCGGCAGCGGCAGCAGCAGCAGCAGCAGCAAGTGCCGTCAACTGCGGGTTACGAAAGACGTCGGCCACAGACAGCGTCATGTTGGCAGAGCGCCGGGCGTCGGCGACGAGCATCATGGCGCTGACGGAATCCCCGCCGAGGCGGAAGAAGCTGTCCTCGGCCCCGATGCTTGCAGGGTCGAGGTTTAGAATGCGAGCCCAAATCTGCTGGAGCGTGCGCTCATCACCGGTCGCCGGCATGCGCTTCTTCGGCTTCTTGTTGCCGTTGCGCGCACCCCCGCCGCTGTCGCCGCCGTCAACGTCGCTTCGGAGCTCGGCCAGCTCGGCAGCGGAGAACTCGGCACCAAACTCGCCCAGTTTGCCGCGGTCCGTCTTACCCGACGTGGTCACCAGAAGCTCGGCGATGGTAAAGAAAATTGCCGGCACCATGTAAGCGGGCAGCTTTTCGGCAAGGGTGTCTTGAACCATCGGTGGGATGCTCGTTACCTGGGGGGCTGCTCCTGCTACTGCTGTTGCTGCTGCTGCCGCCCCGAGGTTGCCTTTCTCCTCTTCGTCCCCCCCCCCCGTCGATTCTCTTCTTTCAAGACGAGAAAGGCTGCCAACATGTGGCTGGCTCCCTCGCCCTGTGGCGTGATGACCGCGGCGGCAGCCTGGCGAATCCCTGGCACCCAAGCCCGCAGGTGGTGCTCGACCTCGCCCAACTCGACGCGTTGTCCACGGATTTTGACCTGGTTGTCTTCTTTGCGACCCACATATGTCAGGCTGCCGTCTTGGTTGTAGCGCGACAGGTCACCGGTCTTGTAGATGCGCCCGCGGCGGCCCGGGTGGTGGCCGCCGAGCAGGTCGTCGCCCCCGCCGCCGCCGCCGCCGCCGCCACCACCACCACCACGCAGCAGCCAGGGCGGATCCTCGATAAAGGATGCCGCCGTCAGCACGGGATCGTTCAAATATCCACGTGCCAATGTGGGGCCCTCGATGAGCAGCTCGCCGACGGCTCCGATCGGGGCCAATCGGGTTTCGTCCCTGGGGTTCACCAGCCAAAAAAACAGCCCCGGTGGCCTTTCCGATGCAACCGCTTTTATCCAGGTCGTCGTGGCCGTCGATCTGGTTGCCCGCACAGACGATGGCACATTCGGCTGGACCGTAGGCGTTGTAGACTTTTCGGAGGCCCGTCGTCCATCGTTCCACGGCATTACGCGTAACTGCTTCACCAACCCATAATAATGGTTTCGAGGGAACGCACCCGAGCAGGATCGAGCATGTTTGCGACTGTGGGTGTTCAAAACGCCAAATTGGCCCCTGTATCATTAATAGCCGCATCGACATCTCCGAGTTTATTCTTGTCCGGGAGGATGCAGACGCAACCACCAGCTATCAAAGTTGTAAATATTTCCATAATGGAGGCGTCGAAGGCGTATGACGCAAACTGCAAAACGCGAGACTTGAGACAAAAGCCCAAGGTAGCTCCGTGGTACCAACAACTAGTGCTGGCGGCCCGATGATGCACCACCACGCCCTTGGGCTTTCCCGTACTTCCCGAGGTGAAGATCACATAGGCGGCCGATGATGGACTGATTGTTGGTAGCTGCAGGGGCTTGCCCGTCGTCTCCCCTGCCAGGCTGGACATTACAGCTGGCCCAACGGCGACGATGATGCGGTCCAGGTGTTGGTTGCCACCATCGGCGCCAGCAGCAGCAGCAGCAGCAGCAGCAGCAGCAGCAGCCACGGCCCCCTCGGACACCAAAACAACGCGGGCACCAATCTGCCGAATCATGTCCTCCCTGCGATCGGCGGCCTGGGCCGGATCGAGGGGAACAAAGGCACCGCCGGCCCTGAGGACGGCAATCATTGCCACCACCGCCCAGCGTGCTCTGTCAAAGCAGAGCGGCACCAAAGATTCCTTCGGCACGCCCAACCGCATAAGGTGCAATGCCAGTCGGTTGGTCGACCGCTCCAGCTCGCCGTAGCTAAATTCACCGTCCCAAGCGCTCACGGCGGTCGTGCCCTCGGGCCTTGCTTTGGTCTGGTCCTTGATCAGGTCGTGGATGCACCGGTCGACCGCCGCCGACACCTTCGAATTCCATTCCCACAGCCGCCTGCGGTCCGTGTCTGTCAAGAGATCCATCGCTGCTAGTGTTTTTTGTGTGTTTTCGTCGCCGTCGGCGGCCTCCGCCGCGAGGAGCTGGTGCATCGCACTACTGAGCAATTTCAGCAGCCGGCTCGCCTCTTCTTCCTTCATCACGCCGTCGTTTGTGTTGGCTACCAGTTTGATGTGGTCCTCCTTCAAAAAGGCCTCCAGGTTCAGCCGGTAGGTTCTCGGCATGCATTCCGTGGTGCCCTTCACCCACTCTCCGGTGCTTTCGTGCCCTACCAAGTAGTTTTCGCGGCCCTGCACCACCAACAGCGTGCCAAAGTCGCACGCCTTTTGCGTCGTGCTGTTGATCCTTTTGATCTCCTGCAGACCGATCTGCCCGAATAGACACTTTTGTTTATGCTCCTGCTGGATGGCGTCCAAGAACTCGCTCACCTTTTTGTCGTGTTGGACGCTGATGCGCACGGGGACAGAGTCCATCGTCGGTCCGCCCATGTCGTGCCAAGCCACGGTTCCCCTCTTCCTGCCGGCGTCGACCGTTCCGAACACGACGTCCGTGGTGTTGGTCAGGTCGCTCACGGCAAGGGCAAACGCCGCGTTGATCAAAACCGTAATTGGCCTTTTCTTTTTGGTGCGGTTCGTCTTGAGAGGGTAGAAAAGGCGATGGACGGCGAATGGTTTTCCTGCTTGTCGCGTGTTTTGTGCTACTGGACATGTTTGACTCTTTTGTGGGAGCCCAACCGAGTTGTACCCATCGAAATATGAGGCCCATTGACTTCCTCCCTGTTGTCGATCCTGGTCCATGAGGCTCTTGATGAAGATGCTGTAGCTTTGGCCTTTGAAAGGGGCCGCACCATTTCTGTACACGGAAATGAGGGACTCCGTTATCCGCTGCAGAAAGTATCCGTCCCAGACGGCATGGTGGACCGTCCATGTGAACCGGCGTCGTTCAGTGCTGCTGCTGCTGTTACTGCTACTGCTGGCGCTGCCGAACAGTGCGTACAGAACAAGTAGCTGTCCAAAGTCCATGGTGACGTCCTCGACCGCCCTTTGATAGCCGTCCATGGTTTCTTTGGTGATCCATTTTATCTTTTCCTTGACGACAGCCTGTAAAAACCCCAACTTGCCATGATAAACAATCCTCGTCCGGAGCACCTCGAGTCCCTTCGCCATGGCCTCCCACGCCGCGCGAAACCTGTCCATACATACGTCCGTGGCGAGTTCCATTGTTCCCTCCATGATGTAATCTCCCTTGTCTTTGGAGGCCAGTGACATCAATCCCTCCTGCAGCGGGGTGCATGGGTAGACATCGGAGATGGCATCTTGGTCCACATTGCAGGCCCTGGCGACTTGGTCGCGAACTTTCTCCCAGTCTTGTTCGGCTTGGCCTAGCAGGGAAAAAGCCGGGGGTGGTGGCGGGACGGTTGATGGATGAGGCATGGTGTTTTGAGTATATGTTCTTGTTTGGAAGTCTGTTTTCTTTTTTTTTTTCTCTCTTTTTCCTCTTTCGAAGCTCTGTAGACCCGAGCCTAATCTGCACAAAAAGTTCACCGGTGACCGGGCCACTTGCGATCACGATGGGTTCTACTGGATCCGAGGGCGCGTTGATGATGTCGTTAACCTGAGCGGCCACCGTCTCTCGACAGCCGAAATCGAGGCTGCGTTGCTTGAGCATCTGGCCGTAGCTGAATCTGCAGCTATTGGCATCCCCGACGACATGACAGGTCAAGCCATCAATGCCTTCGTATCTATTAGGAACGAAAGCGGGGAGCTTGATGATCTGCGAGACGAGTTCATCCTGCAGGTAAGAAAATGCATTGGGCCGTTTGCGGGCCCCAAGAAGATCTACATTGTGCCTGATTTGCCCAAGACCCGAAGTGGAAAGATTATGCGGCGCGTTCTCAGAAAGATCCTCCTTGGGGAGGAAGATCAGCTTGAAGATATGAGTACAGTGAGTGGCGTTGCCCTACACAATGTCCCGCTAGTCTTCCAGTTATTTTGCACACACTAAACGTAGAGAACCCACAGCTTATTGATCCTTCTGCGGTTAATATGACTATCACTGCTGTCCATGGGGCTGGAAAACAAACGCGTGGGAATGCCTTCCATTTAATAGACCTTGCAGCGTACAGTCCCAATTGATTGGGCAGGGTCCAATGACAACGCCAGCTATGGTGTCGGAGATGATATTACAGTAAACTGCGTCCTTCTATGGGCGCAGTTTAAAAAGGAGGACAGCTAGGAGCCCCGGGTATTTTAGTATCGTAGCCTCCAGGTAACAACTGTGAAAACTTAGGGTTTTAATTCGATATTTCCTGCTACTATTAGCCATTTTGGCAGGTCTAACTGGTGTAAAGGAGTAAAGACCTAAAATACGAATAAATGCTCTTTTATTTTATTTTCTTTTCTTTTTTCTCTTTTACCAAAGTACCCGGGTAAAGGCTCGTTTCAAATACGTCGGGTACCCCCTGATGGCCAGCCCCCCTATTGGCCACCTAAAAATAACAACACTTTTATTTTTATCCTCCAACTTCTTAGTCTCAATGCTCAGATTAGACCCCCCTGCTTCGCAGTGGGGACCGATCGCTCCATGTACCTTTCAGCCACATGGCTTTTCGACCAATTACATTGGCCGAAAAGATCGCGCTCGTTCTAATCTGAGGACATTTTGTCGCATTTCGCCGTTTATGGCGGTACCACCAACGATAATTTGTCGCATTTCGCCGTTTATAACGGTATTTTTAATAATATATTTAATATTACGATATCGCTTATAATTATTTTATCAATATAAGGATAATTTGTGGTATTTTGCCGTTTATAGCGGGTAAATGCAATATATTCGCATTATAATGGTAAAAAAAAATAATATACCCATAGTATGCAATTAAATATTCGTATAAAAAAATAAATAAAAATTATAAAAATATATAATAATTTGCGTTAGATTTATTGGAGTTTGCTGAATATTTAAATGCCGGCCGCGTTTTTATAGCTACTGTATTTGGAAAGATATTAAAATATTAAACAAAATCTGTAATTTTTTATTATATTTAATTTTTGTTTTAAATAATGGTATGCAATAATTATTTTAATTTAGTTTACAGCCTTTATACCTTAGTAAACCTAATACTGCAAAGTGCATGCAATTATCGATTGAAACAAAAGTTTTATTAATATTCTTATATAAATTAACAATTTGTTAAAAAATTAAATAATTTACGCAAATATTGGTAAAATGAAAATATTTTCACTTTATATATTTTTTAATCAATTTGCTAATAAATTCTACATAAGTTCTTTTTTTATAAATTTTATTCAATTAAATAAAGCAAAAAATACAAAAAAAACACAAATTTAGCATTTTTTTATATAAAAACATAAGAAGGGCCGGTATTGCAAATCGGGTTTTACGTTAACGTTTATTTATATATATAATCCACTTTTTCAAATTTTGGTTTTATTAATGTTAGAATTGGTAAAAATGTAAAAGCATTTCGATGGTAAAATATATATAAAATTGGATATACTTTACCTATCCGCATATTTAAGGGCTTATATAACTAGGTATACGTACAAAAATGTGATATTATATTGAATATATATATGGCACCCCCCACGTGCAAAAACCACAAAATCTGGCTGCAAAACAAAAATAATATAAAATTAATTAAATAAAACAAAAAAATTTATAAAATATACATTTACCATTTGTTTTTATTAAACAATTTTCAAAACCGATATTGTAAATTCGATTGGATTTGGACGTTTGTCTATATACGTAATCGAATCTCTAAAATTTTGGTTTTATTATCGTTAAAACTGGTAAAAATATAAACGAGTTTCGATTGTAAATTATATATAAAAAAGTATATACTTTGCCTATCCGCTTATTTAACTGTTTATATAATCCGATAAAAGCACCAAAATTTCTTCTAACGATATATATATATATATACGACCCTCCACGTGCAAAAAGTATAAAATTTGGTCAAAAATTAAAAATAATATTAAAAAAAATCGAAAATCGAAAAAAAAATCGAAAAAACAGTACCGCCATAAACGGATTAAAGGCGGGCTATATCCAACTTTTAATTGGCGTACCGGGTGCAAAAAGTTTTGGATTTATGAAAAAGGCCTAACAATTCCTGTTTTCAACGATATTTTCTTTTTTCGATATTTTGCGTGGTTATGGAATAATAAGGGAGTGTCGGTCGCAAAAAAGCCAAAAATACCGCCATAAACGGCGAAAATCGACAAGTTGTCCTTAAACCTGAACCAGAGCGTTTTTTGGATGGACCCACAGGTACATTGCAAAACCGCAATTGAGCCACGCTCAATTGTGGAGCTCTGGGCTTCAGGGATGAGCCCTGAGACTACCAACTTCTATTATAAATATCTCGACGAATTCTTCATTTTTGGACTTACTTTTTTCTAATCATAGTCCTATAGTCTCCAATAAAACAATATACCGAAAATCAGGTTATTTCCGCCATTAAAGACGTTTATAATGGCGAATTAATTGCAAAAACCTCCGGAAATTGGGGTATACCTAAAAATACACTCCGTTACCGTTTTTAAGGTTTTTAACCTTATAAAAATATATGACCTTTTTTAAAAGCTTTTTACTAAATAGGAAAAATACTTAACTAATTGGGTATTTGTTTAAACAGTTTTAAAGTTTCCACCAGCGCATTAAAAACTACGCTTTTTTACAAAACGAATTTTTCAGGCCGCCGGTAAAATATAAAATTTTGGAAAATGTTAAATAACCCGTTTTTTTGGTTCGTTATTCAATTTTTAAAACCCAAAAACCCCGTCGATTAAAAACGCCCGGGGTAATGGGGCTATTATGGAAATAATGAAATTTTGGTGGTTTTATTATTACGACCAGACAGTTGGGCCGGTACCAGAGAGGCTAGGCGGGGTTACACCCTTCCTCACGACACTCGACCAAAGAAACACCGACCGGTAGGAAACAGGATTGTATAAGGACCCAATTACGTAATAACACGTAACCACCAAAAAATAATTTCTGTTAATTTGTAAAACCTCGGTTAGGAATTACAAAGTAAACAAATGAGGAAACATTATATTAAAAGCATACTTTATTCAAAATACGTTTATTGTTATGTCAATAAATTCAATTTTAGGATTGTTTAACAGCAGTTAATTTGATATTTTAATCAACATTAGAGCCTATTCAAAAACGATTATAATTTTACCCCAATTATGAAAAAACCCCAATTACCCAATTACAACGCTGCGTTGCATTTAACTTTCAAAACAGGTTGCCCGATATTCTAATCATAATATTTTAATTGCTCCCGTTTGATACTTTGCTTTAAAATATACCGAATAATATCGCCGAAACGATATCTTACAACAAAACCACCCCTTAAACCCCTTTTACTATTAACGTTCCGGCGAACGCTAACGTTTTACGTTAAATAGTTGCGACCCTCCAAACTGATAATCGACAGTTTTAGGAACAAATAACCGAAGAAATTAATCGAATTAATAGGAATTATATTAAATACCTTTTACTATTATTTGACGATAGCATTAAAAATATTTTGCAAAATTCCTTTATAAAAATCCGGGCTTATTTTAATTTTAACGAAAACAATTTCGATAATAACGCAAACAGAATTATTTACGCAGTTTCGCTGCTAACAGGCGATACGTTCGCCTGGTTCGAATCGACCTTACGAAATTATTTGGACCACGATAAGGAAAAAACCGTAAAATTGAAATTAACCGCATTTTCGACAATTATAAGAATTTTGAAAAATTGTTTTAAAAAAGCATTTGGTAACCCAAACGAGGAACGTACGGTTAAACGTAAATTGGTACGTGTTATTTGAGCCAAATCGGCATCCAAATATACCAGTAAATTTCGACAAATTACCGTTAAACTATTATGGGACCCCGAAACCTTAATAATACGTTTTTATGTAAAATTGAGAAAAAAGTTAAAAAGGAATTTATTAAAAAAGAACGACCCGATATATTACCCAAATACATGGAATTAACGGTTAAAATCAATAATTGATTTTAGAAATGAAAATTGGAACGACGCGAAAAACGCAGCGTATGGGGCCCAATTTTGCGATAAACCAATATAGGACGCAAATATTAATATTTTAAACCGTTTCGTTAATATAATATTTCCTACGGAATATATAGCGGATTTACAGATTTTAACGCGATAGAATATAAAAAGCTTCGCAAAAACCCCAAAAACGGTAAGTGTTTTAAATAAAATAAACCGGGATGTATCGCCAAATTTTATCCCAGGAACGGTCCAAACTAATATCCCGATTTTATAACCGGATATTAAAATAATACTCACGATTCCAGGAAACCACTAAAATTAAACGCCATTAATTATTAATAAATATAACCGGATTAGTATAATTTAATAAATTGGATTATATGTTACAACGATAATGATATAACCTATAATAGCGCAAAAATGGATACAGGATAATACCCGCAAAAACTTAAAAGCACCCGGAACTTAGCAATAGGAAACCGTGTATTGATTAAAACCAGACGACCAGCATAATTACGCAAATAAAACCCCAAAATACCCGAATCCGCAGAATTAAATATTTTAGAAAACTTACAACCAAAATTATTAAACTAAACCCACCCTGTCCGAATAATTTAACTAACCCTAATAAACGAATCTAATAACGAGTTAAAAAACGAATTTAGCGAAAAAAAGGTTGTACTTTTAAACCCATATAATAGAGTAAAGGAGCATAATTTTTATGTATATAGAAAGAAATTTATCAACTTATACCAAAACGACGAATTGATACAATTTCCCGGAATATTATTTCGAATATAAATATAAAACTTTATAGGATTAATTAATCCAATTTTCGGAAACCACCCGAATTTGGATACTAAATATCCCAAATATATAAAAACCTGCTAATTATGCCGCTGTTCAATTGGCTGCGCGCATAAAAAATGCAGCCGACTGCACTTAACGTGCGGTCGCAGGGCCTTTATAAGGCCTATTTTTAACACCACCCCTCAAACATTATTTAGGGAGCCCGAATTTCAAAATAAATTTGTTTTTACATTGCGTGGCCCTAAGCAAGCACCCTTATTTTAATAATGGGTTTTCCAATATGGGTTCGTACCTCCATTCGGTAAAATTTATTATTTGGGCTAACGAAAGGCAATATGTTCGTTACCATTAAGGCGCAAAATGCATATACGCAACGGGAATTGAATTTGCGACCGATTCGGAGGTCGGCGCTACACGGGATTCTATAACCTGTTAATTATACCGCTGTTTAATTGGCTGCGCGTATAAAAAATGCAGCCGACTGCATTTAACGTGCGGTCGCAGGGCCTTTATAAGGCCTGTTCTTAATAAAACCTTTTACGTAAAATGTGTTTATTATATGCGTTATTTAGCATTTAATGGGTCCATTTTTATTTCTATATAAGCTTTGATAGATAGTGCCAAAATGGGGCTGTCGGGGTTGTTGGATTTTCCACTATATTTCATGTATTGCAGGAATTGCGATTTAAAATGTCAGCGAATGGGGTTTACCCTATACCGGGTTTACACCCACCCTGCACTTACAAATCAGCTACCCTATATCGAGTTGAAGATTTTCACCAAATTAACAAATTAGTGCGAACCCAGAAATGGTTTGTATGGAAATAAGGGTGTTTTTTCAACAGAATATACAAAATAATTTTTCGGAAAATCGTGTGCGGTACTGGAGCGCTTTATCGGGTGCGGACCCCCATTTCGAGATCGGAAAATATATAAAGGAGATAAATCAAAGTTTCCCCCACCAATGAATTAAATCCATTAATCCCAAATTAAGTGCATAATAAAGTGCATTTAAGCCTGTAATTACAGGCCTTATAGCGCAACTAGCACCACGCCGCATCTAGGCTAATGCTTAAACCCCTGTTAATAACCCATATAATTAACAGGTTATAAGATCCCGTGTAGCGCCGACCTCCAAATCGGTCGCAATAGTTTCAGTGCTTAGACTAGACCCCCCTGCTTCGCAGTGGGGACCGGGCGCTCCATGTACCTTTTAGCCACATGGCTTTTCGACCAATTATATTGGCCGAAAAAATCGCGCTCGTTCTAATTTAAAGACATTTTATCGCATTTCGCCGTTTATAGCGGTATTACTAATAAAACACCCAATATTGCGATATCGCCAACCATTATTCCCCCCGACATACAAAAAAATAAAAAAAGTTGACCATTATACCATATATTTACGCATATTAACCTTTATTTAATTTATTATCAAATTAAATAAAACCCAAATCCAACAATGGAAAATATATTTCCAATAATACCAATAAATATACCCAAAAAAATATTCCCATCCGCGTAATTTGCAACCCGATATTTTATATCCGATTTAACCCCATTACCTCCATCGATATCGCAATTATTTTCGTTTTTATCGTTATTTTAATTATTATCGCACAATCCTATATTCGAAAATAAATAGGAATTTAAACCTTTTTTAATCGATTAAAAGCAATTACCGAAAAATCCGAATCCGAAACGGGATTAAACCCCAAAACCAAATTTATTCGCAATATTACCAAATTTGGGCGTAACCGTTACCGACGTACCAATTTTACGAAATTTATCCACGTTTGGGTAATAACGGTAAATTTTTACCAAATTACCCGACCTGCTTTATCGCGAATATTTTTTTTTAAAAAAATATTGTAAAACTTTTAAATCCGAAAACGTTTACGCGTTAATGGGGTCGAATACCGTTTTAATAATAAATTTCCTCCGTTTACCGAGGCCGACCTTTTACGTAAGAAATTGCAACAATTAATATAATATTTACGTTTTTTTAACCGGTTTAAACCTACAAATTTCCAATTTTCGGGAATAAAAAATTGTTCCGCTAAAAACGTAAATAATATGGATTAGTTAAAACAGGTATTCGACACGTCCACCCAGGAAATCCCGTCCAAAACGCCAATATTATATAAATTTATATTTTTATTATTATTGTATTCCCGGGGCTACCGCCCGTTTTATTTATCGTTACAAATTTCGAACGTGGTATATCTGGAATTAAATACCTTTTTAAAAACCACAAACTCCCCAACGTTAAAAAATTAACGCGTTATATTAATATTGGCAATTTTAACCCACGGATATTCCCCCCAAAAAAACAATTATTTGCTACGCGTATTCGCACTATACCTTATAAATAATAGAATTTAACGACGTATTGTAAATATATTATCCGGGTTTGGAGTATATTTATTTTATAAAATCATTAAACGGTAAACCCAACAGTTTGTCGCCGTTGCCCGAATACGGTATTAATAATATTTATATTCATATTTAGTTTTTACCGCGAACAGCGATAATAATTTTATATATATATATATATATTAATATATAAACAAACTTAAAAAGGATCGTTCGTGACCCAATATTATCCTTCGTATATAATAATTTTAATTTTTTGGACAAAGTATAGGAATTTGGATATGGAAAACATAACCGAATGCAAAGTTTGACATTGTATTTCCTTATATTAACGCCAGCATTTAAACGATATACGTAATCCCAATAGTACGCCACCGTATTTTTCCGCCAAAAATGGTTGCAAACGCCCGCCTTTTTACAATATCCGGACACCTATTATGAAAACGCCAATATTATATAATATACCAAATTTGTGGTTTTTTATTCCTTAACCGCCCATATACGCCTGAAACAATCCCATAATACCTTACCCTCGCACGAATTACATTAAATTTTTACTTTATCCAAGCCCCCGCCATTACCGAGAACGAAGGGGAATACGCAGGAATTATCCAAATCCACGAAATCCTTTTTAAACGTTTTTTAAACCTGTTACCCGATTATTCCGACTATTTTTCCGTCCTGTTCCTCGCTTATGGGGATTAAAAAATAACGTTATATATCCGTATTATTTAAGGAATTTATATCGAATTATCCTACCCTTTTAACAAAAAATAATGGATATTACCCGTACTAACGTTTTTCCATATTAAATTCAATTTTATTAACCAATTGTGGTAATATTACGCCCCTATTATAATTATAAATATAATAAGGTTAGGGAAATATAACCAATTTTAAAAAAATAAAAAGGAGTTTTACCACGTTTTACGGTTTTTACAAAATGTGTTCCGGTCCCGTATTTTGTACATTATAATTGCTATTTTAATCCAAAATGGATTATTGGATAAAGATTGAATTTTTAAAAACGCTTTAAAAAATGTAAGGAGGTTACGAGATAGAATAAGCTTAATCTTGAACGCGGGGAAAAGTGGATCACGTATCAGGCTGATGGAACGTTGAAATGGCAGATAACCGACTGCTAGCGGGTAATAGAGATAATATATTGTTGTTACACAATCGATTCGTTGAATCGTTGAATCGATGAAGGTTATAAAGGTGATGAATCTAAGGCTAAGTTGTGAATTACGTGTTCGAATCGGTAGGTGCAGATCTTCGATCCGGATGTCCGGAATGCGGGGTCACGTCACATGATTTGGCCTTATTCATGTGACTAACCTGCCGACCTATTGAGCCTAACGGCTAGTCTCAGGGCTCATCCCTGAAACCCAGAGCTCCACAATTGATCCACTTCGCTCCACTTCGTGGCTCAATTGCGGTTTTGCAATGTATTTGTGGGTCCATCCAAAGAACGCTTTGGTTCAGGTCTGAGGACAATTTGTCGATTTTCGCCGTTTATGG
Source organism: Pyricularia pennisetigena (assembly GCF_004337985.1). Lineage (NCBI taxonomy): Eukaryota > Fungi > Ascomycota > Sordariomycetes > Magnaporthales > Pyriculariaceae > Pyricularia > Pyricularia pennisetigena. The sequence continues at coordinate 4,359,529 of NC_043743.1, forward strand.
CGGTATTTTTGGCCTTTTTTTAACCGAAACTCCTTTATTATTCCATAACCACGCATAATATTGAAAAAATAAATTATCGTTGAAAATAGCGTTTAATACCGCTATTAGCAGCAATTCGATTTATTTTATTATTTGCTATAATGGCCGAATTCGATACCACCTGCCCTTAATCCGTTCATGGCGGTATTGTTTTTTCGATTTTTTTTTCGATTTTCGATTTCTTTTAATATTATTTTTAATTTTTGACCAAATTTTATAATTTTTGCACGTGGAGGGTCGTATATGTTTATGTATCGCTATATTAAATTTTGGTGCATATATTAGATTATATAAGCAGTTAAATAGGCGGATAGACAAAATATATACTTTTTTGTATATAATTTACAATCGAAACTCGTTTATATTTTTACCAATTTTAACGATAATAAAACCAAAACTTCAGAAGTCCGATTACGTATATAAACAAATGTCCAGGTCCAATCCTGCCCATAATATCGGCTTTCAAAAGTGTTTAATAAAAGAAAATGCTAAATGTGTATTTTATAAATCTTTTTGCTTTATTTAATTAATTTTATATTATTTTGTTTTGCAGCCAAATTTTATGGTTCTTGCACGTGAAGGGTGGCATATATATATTTAATATATTATTACACTTTTGTACGTTTATTTAATTATCTTAGCCGTTAAATATGCGGATAGGTAAAGTGTATCCAATTTTATATATATTTTGCAATCGAAATGTTTTTATATTTTTACCAATTTTAAGATTAATAAAACCAAAGTTTGTAAAAGTGGATTGTGTATATAAATAAACGTTAGCGTAAAGCCCAATTTACCATACCGGCCCTTTTTATTTTTTTATAATAAAAAATGCTAAATTTGTGTTATTTTTATATTTTTTGTTTTATTTAATTAAATGAAATTTATAGAAAGAAAACTTATCTACAATTTGTTAACAAACTGATAAAGAAATGTATCAATAAAAAATATTTTCATTTTACCAATATTTGCGTAAATTATTAAATTTGTTAACAAATTGTGAATTTATATAAAAAGATTAATAAAACTTTTATTGTAATCGATAATTGCATGCACTTTGCAGTGTTAGGTTCACTAAGCTTTAAAAACTGTAATTTTAATTAAAATCACTACTATATACCATTATTTAAAATAAAAATTAAATATAATGAAAAATTACAAATTTTATTTAATATTTTAATATCTTTCCATATACAGTAGCTATTAGAACGCGGCCGGCATTCAAATGATCAACAAACTCCAATTAATTCAACGCAAATTACTATATATTTTTATAATTTTTATTTGATTTTTTATTCAAATATTTAATTATATATTATAGTTACATTATTTCCTTTTACTATTATAATGCGAATATATTATATATACCCGCTACAAACGGTAAAATACTACAAATTATCCTTATATTAATAAAATAATTATTAGCGATATCGCAATATTAGGTATATTATTAATAATACCGTTATAAACGGCGAAATGCGACAAATTATCGTTGGTGGTACCGCCATGAACGGCGAAATGCGACAAAATGTCCTCAAACTAGAACGAGCGCGATTTTTTCGGCCAATGTAATTGGTTGAAAAACCATGTGGCTGAAAGGTATATGGAGCGCTCGGTCCCCACTGCGGAGCAGGGGGGTCTAGTCTGAGCACTGAGACTACCTAACGGCCCATGAAGCCTAACGGCCTATTGTGCTTATGCATGCACAGAAAATCTGCGACCACAACGGGATTCGAACCCACGCACTTCAACGTATATATAATATAGATTATGGTACGTGCATTATACCAGTAAGCTAGATTAAATATGACGTATTTGTTTTGTTGTTGAAACTATGAACAAAAACGTAATATATAAAGCTTTGTGTGTATGAACGCGTATACGTTTTATTTGTTATTTATTTATTTATTCGATGCAGGGTGACTGATAAAATTAGCCTGTGCTAGCCGTTATAAAATAATGCAGGGTAGCTAATATAATTAGCCCTGCGCTAGCCATGTTCACAAAAAAGGTTTTTACCGATATATTATATAATATATGTATTTCCGTGGTAAACCGTGTTTACGATAATATATTCGCTGGTTATATTAACGGTTTAATGGGTATTTAATTGTAAAATATGAAACTTAAAATTAACATCGTTTTCCGCTCGTAACGCCGTTATTTGCAAATAATTAATTTTTTATAAATAATAATAAACGCGTTCCACCAAAAAAATTACGGCGTATTGGAAACTATAATGCCGCAATCGGTCCTATTCTTTTACGGTTATAAAACAAAAAATAATAGCTTTAAAATGTTATATTTAATTGAGTTATTATAATTAAAGGTTACAAATTAACCGCTGCGGACCGGGATTTTAAAACTAGCGTTCGCAAAATATACCACGGCCGGGAATGGATTTAAACCGGTAAATTTAACAGTTAAATATATTAATAAGGGTTTTGTTATAAATATTAAAAATAACCGCAATTCCACGCACAATTTACGAAACCTATTCCAAAATTGTACAACGATGGGGCTAATCGCAATGACGGTGCGCTAAATATTGGAAAACATCGCCCGTACACGCATTAACAGCAAATATTATATAATATTAACCAATTAAAATATAATCCATTATACGTATTTATTATTCCAAAATGGTTGGGGAAGCGAAAAGGCCGAAATATTACCCAATTTCGATTTCGACGGCCCTAATTTATTATATTTGGGTTTGAAAAAGCTAATGGGCGATAAATTGGAGGTATTTAACTAAAAAACTTTACGCCTTAATAGCGTGTTATTTCAGGCGAATGTTGAAAAAATAAGGGTAAATTTAAAAAAGGGATATAACCGGATAAACGGTTTAAATATTAGTGGTATAATTAACACGGAAAAAGGTTTGCTGGACGGAATATACGAAAAATCCGACGAAAAAAGCGTATAAAATTTAAAATCATAAAAGGTAAATTACGTAAACCAAAACGGGTAAAAACGAGGATCGTTCCATTATAAAAAGGAATTAATGGACGAATAACGGTAACTTTACCCGCGAATAACGGAGTTAAAACAACGTCCGCAAAACCAGAAAATATAAACAAACAAATACCAATCGTAAATTTAATTTCAAATAAAAAACGAGGTATAATTTCCTCCAAAATCCTCCGTATAAATAACCCGTTTCCTATCCATTTTCCTTACCCAAATAAATTTCATTCTTTATTTACCGCCAATTGCAAATCCAGTAAAACAAATCCTAATAATAACCGTTATAATAAGACCCTATTAACCACGAATAGTAAATCCATTAAACCGGATCCCAATAGTGATAATTGGTACAATATTATATATATAAAACCCCCAGTTTCCTAATACCAAATTTTAAAAAAAAAGCAAAACAAAAAACCCAAACCAATTAAAAAAACGAAAACATTTGGTAGCGTTAAATGTTTTTTTAGGAATGGGTTTATTAGCGTTACGCCTCCTTTTCCGAATTGGGGTCGCGGTAAACGATCCAAGGACCAAATCGTTTTCCTTTTTATCCTTTTTTGAAATGGGTATACAAAATTTCCTAAACGAAACGAATATAAATTTATTGTAATTAAAGCCAAAATCAATAAATATAAAAAACGGAATAACGACCGCCAAAAAATCAGCGTTATTATTACCACGTTTCTTTTTTAAACGGTTTATTGGTTTCCCGGCGTTTAATAACCCAGGAATTAAAATCTTTTATTTGGGCCCCGATAACCCGCGCGGTCGCGGTTTCGTCGTAAAATTTATCGCTGTTTTTAATTTATTTTATTAATTTAGTTATAAACCTTCAATATATGGTAATAAAATCGAAATAAAGTAATTATGTACGATTAATATAATTAGTAAACGTACTACGGCCACCATTTTGCTTTTAGTATTAATAATTAATATAAATTGGACCCAACGTTAAAATAAAAGCCTACGTTTTTTCGACCAAATCCTATTCGTTAAACTGTTTAAGGATATTTAATACGAGCATTGGAACCTGGCAAAAATAGAACTCGCCCATGAGGCGCGTCCTGTTAAAATAAAAGATATTAAAATGCTGGGGGGGTTTTGCTATTTAAATGAAATAATTGAAAAGCCAGGAAAATATAATTATTATTATTTTATACGCCAGGAATTGTTTCATAACTGGAAATTGGATAATTTTGGGAAAACGTATGCGCGTTATATATTTAAATAATATTTACTATATATTAGCAACGGCTGGAACAATAGAAAAAAGGGTATTAATTTTCCGGAATATGCGATTTTCTACCGAATCGAAAAAGGTATTTCGTATTTCGAAAATGCGCCAAATAACAGGTTTATTTTAACTTAACCAAATTGAACAACCACAAATTTGCAATTATATATTGGCGTTTCATATTGAAGGGATAATAATACCAGTGCAACAATTGGGGTGCAAATTAAAACTAACGTTGGAAATCTTAATACTTAAATTATAAACGTTAAAATTGGAGTTGGAATCGGTAAAATTGGAAACGGTTTTATCGCGCTCGGTCTGGGACAGGTTGAATTGGATATTAATTATACCGAAACTAATTTTTTCCAAAATAAAAGCAATAAAACTAAAAAAATTAACAGGTATATTAAAAATTGTAACAATTATTATAAAAATGGAAAAATAACAGCTATTATAACATTTATTACAATCCAGAAATATAAAAACTGTAATAATTGCTGTACTAATTGTGGGGAAGGAAAGGGATTGTAAAAATTATTACTATATGGCCAATTTACGTTTAAATCCAAAAATTGAGGGTTATAACCAGGACGCGTTAACTTTTTTTTTTCCTTTATGCAAATTTCGACTACGCGGGTAATAAATGGCAATTCGTTTAATATAAAATGGACCATTTTAATTTTGCCCGACGGAAGTAACGTTTTAGGATTAGTGCAAATTTTCGAATAAATTTAATTAAAAAGACCGTCGCCGCTATATTAAATTAAAACGTCCACAATTACCGATCCAAAACGGGTTTTTCCTTTTTATAGGTTTTTTTTAAAATTTTGTCGGACGTTGCGGTGTTTAATTATGAAATCCATTCCTTTTAACGCCAGCATTTTACCCAATTCCGCCGAATTAATATTTTGGGTGTCGTTTTCGGCGTGGATTATTAATTAAAAAAGGTAATTAATTGCTAAAAATTGCAACAGGCGGATAAAACCTATGTTAAAAAAACCGAAATTTGGCGGTTACTAGTTGCGGTATCCGTATTAATAGGAATGTTTAATGGAACGGGACCAATATCGTCGGTATTTTCGCCCACGAGTGCGGTAATAATATTTTTGAAAATTGTTTCGGTATTCGTTATAACGTTTTCGAAACGGTGGCCAAATTGGAATTTTTTAGTAATAATATTATAGGGCGGAATGCGTTTACGGGGATAAATAATTACACCGTTGGGTAAGGTAAGCCCAGTATTTATACCCCTGCGTACCGTAAATACGCCCGTATATTTAAAAATTATTAACGACTTTTCGTTTGGTGTGGTGGTAGGAATTATAAAGTTTAAAATTCGAAGGTAAAACAGCTATTATTTTTAACCCATTAATTCGAATTTTTATAAAAAGGCTTTAATGTTTTTATCAATATTAAAAACGACGAAATAATTATTATTTTCCCACATGTAATTGACCGTAAGCATATTTTTTTAAAATAGGTTTTAAGCTCGGGCGAAAAAAATCGCAGTTTTATCCCAAACCAGGGTATTAAAGCCAATAATATCCCTAATTTTATTAACAATCGGCGTGGTAGTGGTTATACCCCAATTAATATAGGAGATAAAACGAAATGCGCGGTATATTATCGATTCGCGGTAGCGGAAGCATTGAATTTCGTTTCCAATTATACGTTAAAAAAAAATACCAAATAATAAATATATAATTAAACGCCGGATATTTTTGGTATTTTCGCCCGTGGAAAAATCGGCCTTCCAACCGTTTTTACGTTAACGGTTCCTAACAGAATTATTTAGTTTAAACAGATATATTAATATAACGAAATTATAGTAATTATTACAAAAAACATTTACTGGGTATTATTTTTAATATCGGAATTATCGTCGAAATTATCGACGTCGGGGGGCGCTGCTAAAAATTGGAATCGATAATTTTATCCATACATTATAAGTTAAACACCTTTTCCGCGTTATAAATTTCGTTTAACTGCTTAATTTTTCGGATTAAATATCGAATAAAATGTACTAATAACCGGGCCCGCAGATTTGGGATTAGATTTGCGGGCGGTAAATTTAATTAAAATATCGTAAAATTGCGTTTGGGTAAAAATAGCAACCGCTCGTGGGGTATCGGTAACGCATATTTTGGTTAAATTATAATAATACTTAACGTCGAGGGTTGGGAAATTAGTTATTATTTTCTTAAATATTTGCGAAATAAAGCTGGCCGGGACGAAAATTAAAATAGGAAAATATCCGTCGGTATTTTGGATAAATCGGTCGTATTAATAACGGATATAAGATACATAAATCGCCGTAAAATATATAATCGTTTTTCCTATGCCTATTTTATTGGTTAATAACCAATTTTTAAAAGCTAACTGCTCCAATTTCAATAGGGTGTGGGCATTCAAACCGAAAAAAAATTAATGTAACAAAAAATAAAAATTGTAATAATAATTACAAAAATAGGGGTGGGATTGTGACAATAATTACAGAAATAGGGGCAGGATTATAATAATAATTACAAAAATAAAGGTAAAATTGTAACGATAATTATAATTATTAGGGATAATATATATATAATGTACCAACCAGTTAATAGGGTAATTAATAGCGACCAAAATTTTTTTAAATATATCTTAGTTAAACCAAAAATACTTGCTTTTAATTTTTTTGTATTTAAAGCCGATTTTATTATCGGTATTTAAACCGTCGACAGGCAAAATGTTTTAAAAAAAGCGCAAATCTTTTAATAATAATCTGAATCGCGTCGGAATTAAAAAAAACTAACTAATCCAGGGAAAGTTTTTGGTTAAAATGGAAAATTGCGCATAATATGCCCAAAAACCGTTAGGATTTTTTCGCGGGCGTCCTTCAAAATTTCCTTTTTTTCGCGGTCCATATTAGCAAATTAATCAGCGATGGTGGATTGGGTTTATATAAAATTGAAAAAATCGTTTTATTGGTCGTCGCCAAAAAATTTGGGATGAAATTCGGTAATTCTTATTTTGGGTCTGGTAAGGATGGCACGATGAAGCCGCCCCTTGTCGTACAAATTGTTGAAAATATTTTTAAATATTAACAAATCCAATAGGTGCATTTAAATTTAATTTGCACGTTTTTTTTTCAACCGTCCGACTTTAATGGGTTTAAAACGGGACCAGGTATTGATAACGAGCATTACTATCGTCCTATTATAACAGGCGCGGTTAAAATAAAATAAATTGGCGACGTTAATGGTTTAATCGGTTCGCGAACAGGTAATTAAACAATATTAAAATTGTATTTAATGCAAATTATTTAAAACGATAACGTTATCGGCGATAGTTGTATAATCGGCGATAATAAATAGGGTGGAAGATTGTTCGATATTAAATTTAAAGGGGTCGCGGTAATTTCCACCAAAATCGTTAAAACTTTTTTTATTTCCAAGAACGATTTTTCCCTGCCGGCGAAAAAAAAATAAAGGAAATAATAGCAAATTTTAAACCAATCGTCGATATAATAACCGCTATATATATATATAATTTAAAATTAGCGGTTTTAAACCTTAAATCGCCGTTTTTAAGGTTAAATCCGGTGGTTATTATCCGCAGGTAAATTAATATTGTAACGAGGATTGTGGGAATTATAACCGGTTTAAATTTGTTTGCGAATATTTTTAACCCGGGGAGGTTAATGTCGTTTTAGCGAATAAAAGGGGGGATAGGGGGTAAGCGACGCCGATTTGCCAAAATATCGAAAATGGGTTTAATACCTTTGTCCTTAAATATATCCGGTACGGAGGCCAAGGTCTTTTACCAAACGGGTATTTTATTACTTTTAATTTGTTTACCGGGATTATTTGCCTTGAAATAAGTTAAAAACCTAAGTACGTCGGCGATTGAAAGTAAATTAATTAATAATTAAAATGGTACCCGTTATTACAAAATATATAAAAAGGTAAAAACCAAATTATAACAGCTGTTTTATTGTAGCAATAATTATTTGGTATTACCGCAAAAAATTGTAATTATTGTTATAATATAGTAAATAATAGGATATATTAATGCAAGGATTGTAATAATTGTCGCAATCCAATAAAAGGAAATATTAATTTATTATATTAATATATTGTGCCAAAACATTTGTCGTTTTGTAACCAAATACGACCATTATTTCGCTTGTATTCGACGAATTACTATTAAAATGGTATGCCAAAATCTGGTTATTAACGCGTGTTTTTATTACGGCGACGCCAGTAACGGATTAAAAACGTTAAAAGGTTTGGGCGATGGGGGTTTCGTTCGTGTTACGAAAAATGTTATTTCCGCGACCAAACTAGGCGGGCGGGTTGGTATTATTATTAATTTTAAAACAGTTAATATAACCTAAATGGGGCATAATGCGAACCATTTTGGCAATATTCGTGTTTTTTACCCTGCGTTAAATTATAATAATTATCGCAGATACGGATTAGTTTTTACCTAATTAAGAATCTTTTTATAACGGGACGGGTAAACGATCCAGGAAAGCCGTGCTTTTATATAATGAGAAACAATATTCGGGTTATACGAAATTTATTGGTCCATTATTTGGCTTTAAATTAAATTTGGGTTACGTCCGCTATACCGAAATAAAGTTAATTTTGGTTGGCCGAGCGGTGGTAGGTTTATATATACGGGGTACGGGCGGCCTATTTAATGGCGCGGGTACCGGGCCAACAGTAATTTCCGGTTATAATACAGGGGGCCGGTTTTTGGGGTTTTTTGGTAGCGGGGACAATGCGTTAGCAAATGGTTTAAAAAATATTAAAGGAGTTTCCAATTGGCGGTTATCCAAATCCGGGGCAGGTTCGTTATAATTATCGTCCATATTAATACTATTATCGCCTTTATTGGCGGACGCGGAGGCAGGTTAGTTTTTATTTTTATTTATATAAATATCGTCGTTACTATATTTAACGGGGGCGGGGGTAAATTTATTATCGCCGGAATTTATATCGGTATTATTTTAATTATTATTATTATTATTAAAAATGGGGGGAAAATTTAAAAGGATTCAGGTTATATCCGAATAACCTTATAATGTAAAACGGTTTAACCGAGCAAATTTTAGCTCCAAAACAATTGCAATATCCGCGTCGTGATTTTCCAAGTTTTTAAAATACTGGTCTATTATTTTTATCCGCGCTCCTTTTTATGGTGTAATTATTAGGTTAACAGGCAATTTAACATTACTGGGTATATATTCCAACGTAAACCTGGTGGTGGTTTGGGCGAAAACTTTACCTTTTTGGCGTTTTTTGGGAATTATAATAACAAAAAGCCGTAATTATAACAATTATTACGGTTTTTGGCGAATTAAATCAATTATTGTAACTATTATTATAATAAAATTAATTAAATTGCCCCGGACCTAACCGGGTGGGGGGTACCCTTGTAATGCAGGGGCGTTAATTATAACTTACCCTCGTTACGACTGGGTTAATACCTGTTTGGGTGGGTAAAGTATAAACAGCATTATCCAATTAAAAATGTTTTAATCAAGTTTCCTAACGACTATATTTGCAATATTTGCTAAGGCAATCTTTTGCGATTATAATAATTATTACGTTTGTTGGTTAAAAATTGAGCGTTAGCTCAATCGTCACAATTTTTTGTTAATCGTCATAAAAAGGATTTGGCGGCCGGGAAAAAGGTTATTATTGTAAAAAAAAAGCTAATAAAAATAAAAAAAGAGGTATTTATCATTGGGTTTACGTATAAGGTTTTTTGCTGATAAAATAAAATTAAAATAAAAACGCCAAAATTTTCGGAATTTAACCGTAACAATTATTACAATTCGCAATATCGAACCTTTTTATTTTTAATCGGGGCGCCGTTACGCCGTACCAGCTTATATATAATCCAAGTTTTCAATTTACGTAACAATTATGATTATCCAGCATTTGGTCGTTTTATTTAAACCGTTAATTGGGGATTTTGGTATTTGACAATTGTATATTTTGCGCTGCTTAATCCTCGGCCCCTGGTTAGTCCAATTCGGCGTCGCCTTTTTCGTCGCTCGACCCTTTTATAATCCAAAGCACGTTATTCAATTTAATTAGGATTTAATTTGAATTGCCCTCTAATTTTTGGGTTATAAATTTATAAATATTCCTATATTAAACATCTTTATAACCGTTAACGCTAACGAGCATTTTAACCTATAATTATAATACCGTTTAATTCGTTCGTCGGCGTTTATTAGTTTATTTTCCCGAATAATTGTTAATTATATTTATCGTTCCCTAAAATGCCACCGTGCTTTAATTCCGCCGCCTTTTTTTTATTATTTGCGCAAATAGGAGGCGTAATTTCGTATCCTATTTTCGTATACTATTGGGAATTACATAACGAAATAATCGTCATATTGTTTAAACCATTTAATTAATTGTAAATTTGGAATATTTTCCAATAAATGGTTTTTCGTTCATTTCCGGTTATAGGAATGGACGAGCTTTTTAACGATATTAAAAATTACTGGTTTAGGTAATATTAATTGGGATAATAAGTCGTATAACCGCCGCGGGTTTGGGAAAAAAATGGTTATTGCAAAGTAGGTACCCTATTTATCCAATTGTTTAAACATATGACCTTTTTTGGAATTTTTTTGGGTATTTTAATTGGCGGTTTTTAGGTGGTAATGCGGGTAAAACTCCAGTTTAATACACGTAAGCGTTGCAACAATTTTTAAGTTGGTTTTTTGTAATAAATAGATTCGTTTCCTATATAAAATCTGTTAACAATATGGGTTGCTAACAGGGGGTTAGGCATTAGCCTAAGTGCGGCGTGGTGCTAGTTGCGTTGTAAAAGCCTGTAATTACAGGGTTTGTATGCACTAAATTCACTAATTTTGGGATTAATAGATTTGATTCATTGGTGGGGGAGACTTTGCTTTGTCTCCCTTATATACTTTCCGACATCGAAGTGGGGGTCCGCACGCCAGAAAACGTTCCGGTGCCGCACACGATTTTCCGAAAAATTATTTTGTATACGTTGTTGAAAAAACACCCTTATTTCCATACAAACCATTTTTGGGTTCGTACATATTTGCTAATTTGGTGAAAATTTCAACCCGGTACAGGGTAGTTAACTCGTAAGTGCAGGGTGGGTATTAAACCCGGTATAGGGTGAAACCCCATTCGCTGACTTGGAATCGCAATTCCTGCAACACACAAAATATAATAGAAAATCTGACAACCTCAACAGCCCCATTTCGGCACTATTTATTGTAGTTTATATACAAATAAAAGTGGACCCATTACATGCTAAATAACGCATATAACTAACACCCCCTCTCTTTTGCTACTACTTATATAAAGTCGGAAAAAACAAGTATAAAAAAAAATAAAAAATAAAACCCTAAAAAAAAGGATTCCCCTTGTGTCCCAACCCGATTCGAATTCCCGATATGAACCCCCTGGATAACTAAGCCCTCTGTACCGACCTGTAACCCCCGAAATGGACGAACCCCCGAATTGGAAAAAACCCTTAGAATTGTAATAACCCCCGGATTCGAACCCCCGATTTATATAATATTAACCCTCGGAATTAATTTGGTTATTCGTTGGTAATAGTCCAAATTAAGCATATTATATAGGGTATTTTGAATGCGTAAGTCGCCCAAAATACGAGTTTTTTCATTTTGAATTCAATTTCTGGTATAAGGTCTGTATAAATTGTTTATTAATTAACCTGTGCAGGATAGAGCCGGGTAATACGGCCGGTATTGGGCGAACAAAATCCAATATTTGCAAACAAAGGAAATGAAATGGGTAATTAACCAACGAATTAATTAAATACCCTAAAATTTAGTAGGTAAAAATTAAGTTTTTAGGGGTTTAAACCCAATAAACTCTAAAAAAACCTTATAAATTGGAAGCGTTAGGGGTTTTGTTAGCCCATTAACGGGTATTTATTTGGATTCCAGGTATTTTAAAATTACTAATCCTTTTATAATTAATTCCCGTACGTAATGAAATTTTAATAACGTATATTTAGTACCTTAATGGTGGGTAAGGTTATATAGGTTAGTTATTAAACCTGTATTATTTCCAAATATTGCAATAGGGCCTTTTATAGGTAGTCCAATTTTTATAAATAGATTTTTAAACCACCGTATTTTACGCAGGGCTTCCGTTAAAGTATCGGTTTCGGCTTTTGGAGTGCTTAAAGCTATAATTTTAGCTTTTTTGTATTTCCACGTTATAGGGCCCCGAAATAGGGTATGCAAATATCCGTAAATGGATTTTAAATCTTTTTTAGCCCCGGCAAAATCGCTATTATTAAAACCCAATAGTTTTAGGCCTTTAAAACCTTTTATTAATAAATTTGGTGGTAATTCGGTTTTAAATACCTTATTTCCGTAACAAATCAATAAGGATTTAATACCCGCTAAATAACGTAATGGGTTTTTAGCTGCCGTTAAATGGATTGTAGTAATCTTTGTTAAAAAATGTAAAAACCATTAAACCGTAAAACCGATATCCGGGCGCGTTAATAGTATTAAATATATAAAGGTGCCGATAATACGCTGTAATAATTTCATTTCCAGCGCATTTACGGGTTTGCCCCCGTTATATTTTAACATACCCGGTTATAAAGGAATACATATAGGTTTGCAATTAATCAATCCGAACGTTGTTAATATTGTTTTTATATATTAATTTCGATGGAATTAAAATAGGCGCTTAAACTTACTTTTTATAATTTGAAAGTTCAAAAAATAGGTTGTAGTGCCCCTGTTTTCCAACGCGTATACCTTATTAAAACGGGTTTTTAAATCCTAAATATACTGCAATTTAGGACCTATTAACAGGTAATCGTTTACAAAGGTAACGATAAAATGTTTGGATTTAACGTTATAAAAAACAACGGGATTAAAGATTAATGGTTTAAAACCTTTTTTAAAAAATAGGGTTTTAAATTTGTTTTACCATTTTTTTGGACCCTGTTTCAAACTATATAACGCTTTTTCCAATTGTATAACCTGCAATTTTTTCGGGTTATAACCCATTCCCATTAAAATCTTAGCGGTGGTAAAATTATAATTTTTTACCCATTCGTTCAAACCGTTTGGAATTTGCAAATATATATTTACGTCGGTAAGGTCATTATTTAAAAACGTACCGATAAAATCGATTTGTTTTATTTCCCAATTTTGTGCATTAGCTACAACTAATAATATACGCCAGGTAAATGGTGTAATAATATTAGCAAAAGTTTCGATATCATTTAGGTTTTCGACCTGCAAAAAACCCCTAACAACAGACCTAACTTTGTATTTTATAAATTTATTATTTTTATCCTTTTTCAATTTTAATACCGGCCGGGTAGAAACGAGTTTACGGTCAGGAGGTATTTTAATTTTTGGGATAAAATGGAAGGTTTTTGCAGTAACGATCTGGTCGAATTTAAACGTTAAAACAGCTAACCATTTAGCATTCTCGGGGTTATTTAAAGCCTATTGGTAATTATTTGGTTTACCATTTTTAGTGGGCTTTTTCTTTATTTTCTTTTTGGTTTAAAAAAAAATAATACACGTAATTTACATCCATTAAATCTGGGTTTTCGAACTGTGAATTTAACTCCATACTCTGTATTTCAAATACTGAAAACACCGGAATTTCCGTTGTTTTGAATACTGGATTAGGTACCGCTACCGTTATAGGCTTTAGGGGGCGAACGGTAGGCTGTACAGGCTTGGCGGGCACTGTATTTTCAGGGTTTAAATGCCCTATAACCGGTGGTAATTGCCCTGTAACCGGTGGTAAGTACCCTATATTTTTAGGGTTTTTTAAAAAATAATTATCCGCTGGAACGCTGTTAATTTCGTTTTTAAATTTAAAATTAAAATCCCCCTTTAAATCTGTATTTTCCCCCTTTAAAATTTGTAACGTTTCCCCCGGAATAACCAAATTTTTAGCGGTTATACTTTTTGTAATTTTTACGGTAAAGGTTTTGTATACGGCCCATTTAGCGGGTGCGTAAGCCAACGCTGTAAAATTTGATAAATGGGTTAAAAGTTTTACCGTTTCGGTGCGGGGAACCAGTTTATTAAATTTTTGGCGTTTTTCCAGCGGTATAATAACCTCATATACAATATTAATAACCCGAAATTGCCCTAAATTGGGTTTATGCGGTAATCCAGGTTGGAATTCGGAATAAAATTCCTCGTAGGGTGTTAAATCCCTATTAATTACCGCTGTACGGTTAATTAAATTAATTACGGCAGGCAGTAAATAATATTGTAAATATTATGGTAAACCCGCCGTTATAATAATAAACCGAGACCTATCCTTAGTAACCTTAACGGACCGTTCCGTTGATCCGTTTTAACCGTGGTTATAGGGATTCGAAATGCTAAAATCAATACTTTTATTTATAAACCAATTTTAAAAGTTTATATTAATTTCGTATCCCCCATCGACGTGAAAATTCAAAGGGTAACGCCCGTACGTAACTTTTAAAACCCTAAAAAAACCTTTAATAGCTATTAACCCCGTAAGTCCGGTTTTATTTTTTAGCGGGATAGACCACCGAAAACGTGATTTTCGGTCCACTAATAACAAAAATACGGGCTTTTTATTGTGAGGATTAGGTTTAAGGGTTACTGTATCACTTTTTATAAAATCGAAAATATTAGGAGGTGTAAAAAATGCGATTTTATTTGTACGACTAATAGAAATGGTTTTAATATAAGCAGCACAAGTAATTGCCCTAATTTTGTCGAGATTAGGTAAACTTTTTGTAATTTTAGCGGTTTATTATAGCAGTAATAACCTTATATACCCTAAACGCCTGTGCTATAACAGGGTTTTTTTGGGCCTGGATTTCGTTGTAATTACCTATAATTCCGTTTCCTTTAGGGGTTAACCAACCGTCCGTAATCTGTTTTAGGCTTAAAAGGAGGTAATTTACAGGGACCTGCTTTAAAGCCGATAATATAGGAGGTTTAATAACGGACTTTTCGTGTGGGAAATCCCCTTTTTTCGGAAATAATCCCTTTTATATTAGGTTATATAAAAAAGTTATTTAACGGTGTACCGGACCTACGGGGCCCAATTTCACGTAAATTCTCAGGGCTTTTACCGCTAAATTTTTGCGTTACAGGTGAATTTACGGTTATTTCCGTATTTTGTTCAGGATTTAGCTTGTCCGTTACCGTATTTTTTTCCGGTTCCGAATCGGTGTGAATTCTATAATCCTCGTAATTTTCGGGGTTTATACTATTTAGTCTTACTTCCAACGGGGTTGCGTAACTCTTAATAACCCCCTGTAAGGCCATGCTAAAAACGGTGCTATATTTACCTATTTTATAGGCGTAATTCGAAATAACGTTATTTCGAACAAGGATATCGCACCTTTTAACCATTAAGTAAAACGAATATTTAACGGTATTTAAGCGTCCCCACGTTTTCCGATCCTTATCGTACAGGGTATTTGTTAATAATACGCCCCCTATACTATAATGTACAAAATTATTAACGATATTTATTCCAAACGAAAGGATATATAAAACGTTATTTAACGTAACCTTTTTAAATTCGTCAGTTTTTTGGCCGTAACGGACCTGTATTTTTACAATTCCGGTAACTACAGGCTTAACAGGGCCACGTCCTGTACCGATTTCAACTGTAAAACCGGGGGTACAATCGGTAAAAAATTGTTTATTTGCAAAAATATGGTGCGTATTACCTATATCGTACAAAATAGGATAACTTAGCCTCCATAGTTTAGGGGTCCTTTTTACGCCGCATCCAGGTTTCGTTTTAACTTTAAAATTAGCTGCTAAAGTTTGTGGTTTTAACGTTTTACCGGTATCGGTTTCCGAATCCGAATGCGAACGTAATTTTATAATTCCGCTAATAGCGGAATTAACCTTTTATTCCAGGGCCTTATACGTTGCGCCTTCGTTAACGCCACCTGGAATCGAGCCCGTAAATAATTCGAAATCCATAAAAATTATGGACGTTCCAGCGATGAGTTCGCTGAAGGAGGATTTAATATTTTTTGCAAAAGGAAAATCCGAATGAGAGTTTTTACTTTTTTTTCGTAATTTAAAGGTGTTTTCCTGCCCATTATTTTCCTTTTTAGCGCCTTTTTTAGCGTTTTTTTTACCCGTTTCTTTGCTTTTAAACCTATAATTAGCGGTTTTAGCCGTTATAAAGCCTGAAATCCAATTTTCGGATATAAGGTCCGCCATAAGGTATTACAAATTTAATTTTTCCGAATTTTGGCCTATTGCCTGCAAGGCCCGTTGGGTATTGCGTTGGCGTTCTGTCCAAATAGGGAATATCCCCTCCAGGGTCCGTAAATACTGATTTCGTACGTTTACGGGGTTAATTTGCACGTTGGTATTGGTTAATTTAGCTATTAGTGAGTTAAAACGGCTGTTAAATTCAGGTATTGTTCTTTCAAATTTCGAAAAGTTTGAAGCGTAAAATTTCCGATATAGTGGATTTCGACTAATTTCGGGTGCAACGAAATAATTATTTTCTAGGGTCTTATAAGCCGTTACGGGGCTGGAATGCCATGCAATGGATTTTAAAAAATTTTTGGTTAAGCTGTTTTTTATAAGCAATAATAGGATTAATTGCTCGTGTTCCGGTAGGGTATAGCCAATTTTAGGGTTGGAAATAAGTTCCGCTGCTTTTATAGCCCTAAATTGTACTATTAACGCCTGTTTCCATAAATCGTATTTACTAACCCTTATTAATTTACAATTTTCGGGGAAGGAAAATACCCGTTTCGATAATTTTTTACTTATCCCGTTATATAAAATTAGGTTACCAGGTGGATTAGGGGTTGCGGTAACGGGTTTACTTTCCGACTTACCATTAAAATTAATGTTATTACCGCTTTTTAGGGTTAACAGGGTAATTAACTGTTAAATTATGCTTTGAAATTAATCCATTTACGTAATTACCGTTTTTAATTGCAGGTTTTGGGCCTGTAGTTTAGCGGTTAAAACTTCGTCTGGGCTGGGTTTAGGCCCCCTATTTGTTGGAATTGGGCCTGGAAAGCCCGATATAGGGCTATTTTCCATTGTAAAGTAACCTGAATTATAATTACAATTCGCTAATTTATAGCTATAATTAATTAACTTAATTATTGTACGGTAAATACCCTATTTAGTTTAGGATTTGTTATACCGTTTGCTTTTTAACGGGTATAGGACTGTAATTGCCCATTATAGGGTTTATTGCTATTTTCAATGGTTAAAATCCATTAAAATACAGGGTTAAAATCCCTAAAATCCCCAATTAATGGGTGCCCTGGTATTTGTACCAATCCAGGTGCACGTAACGAATTCAATTCATTAAATGGGTGCAGGGTAGATTGCAGGGTATCGTGCAGGGTAAACTAACCACTAACGTAATTCCGCTAATAGGTTTATAGGTTATTGTAAACCCTATTAAACGCACTAGGATCCAATGGGCTATTAGCGAACGAATACAGGGGTTTTTGGCCCTAATTCGCTAGCGTAAACCCTCCTAAAAATTTAAACCAATTATAATGGCGTGCACGATCCACAAAAACCATACCAAAAATTTTGGATTTGCAATGCAAGCGATCGTTGCAGTACTTGAAAAGGCCTAAATCGAAAGCTAATTTTTAACGATCCCCATTGTAAATACAGGGGGTTAGGTGCTAAATTAGCGCTTAAAACCAACAATTTCGCACAAAAAACAGCAATATTTTCGTCAATATACGTGCTGTAAAAATGCGACAATAACCAAAATAAAGCCTAAACTTCAGGTTTTCCAGCGATGCAAAATGCATTTTAATGCACAAGCTAAAACCTCTCCGGGCTTATAATTTGTTAATAATATGGGTTGCTAATAGGGGGTTAGGTATTCGCCTAGGTGCGGCGTGGTGCTAATTGCGTTGTAAAAACCTGTAATTACAGGGTTTATATACATTAAATTTACTAATTTTGGGATTATTAAATTTGATTCATTAATGGGGGAAATTTTGCTTTATTTCCTTTATATATTTTCCGATATCGAAATCAGGGTCCGTACGCCAGAAAACGTTCCGGTGCCGCACACGATTTTCCGAAATATTATTTTGTATGCGTTGTTAAAAAAACACCCTCATTTCCATATGAACCATCTCTGGGTTCGCACTAATTTGCTAATTTGGTGAAAATTTCAACCCGGTACAGGGTAGCTGACTCGTAAGTGCAGGGTGGGTATTAAACCCGGTACAGGGTGAAACCCCACTCGCTGACTTTGAATCGCAATTCCTGCAACACACAAAATATAACAGAAAATCTGACAACCTCAACGGCCCCACTTCGGCACTATCTATTGTGGCTTAAATACAAATAAAAGTGGACCCATTACATGCTAAATAACGCATATAATTAACAGAAACGAAAAAGGACGCCTGCATTTTTACGCCTTTTGTTATAAAAATTGTATAAACCAAAATTCAATTACCAAATCCACGATAAACACTTTATAGCTATTATCCGAACATGCGAAAAATGGAAACCATAATTATCCGGAATTAAGTACAAAATATGAATTTATACGGACCATAAAAACTTAACCCATTTTACCATTAATAAAACATGAAACAAAGGACAAATTAAATAGGTTAAAAATCCTATTAAAATTCCATTTTCACCTTATTTACAAAATAGGAACATAAAGCGGTAACGCCGACGCCTTAAATAAAGAACTAAATTATACAAATATAATATTTAAGGAAATACGGAAGATTTTTGTAATAAAATATAACGGAAACCTTTTACCAGGTTACCGAAATCTTATAACGACCAATACGGTAATTGTACCAGAAAAATACGGCAAATCCCCGAGAATAAAGCCCACGGATACCAAGGAATTTCCAGAACATGGAAACGGTTAAAATAGCACTATAATTTTAAAAAAACACGATAAAAAGTACGAAAAGGTATTAGAAATTGCGAGTTTTACGCAAAAAACAAGCTCGCAAAACATAAACCTTACAAGCTCCTACAGCGTTTACCAACTTTTGATAAGGTTTTGCAAACCTTTAAAACGAATTTTATCGTCAAATTACCATTTTCCAAAAAACCATTTATCAAAATTAAATACGAGAATATATTAATTAAAATGAATAAATTTACCAAAAACGCCTATTTCCTACCCTATAAAAAAAAAGCAGCAACGCAGAAAAAATCGTTTACACATTTTTACAAATAATGGTTAATAACCACGGATTTCCAAAAAAACATCATTATGCATAAAAATGAATTTTTTACATTAGAATACTGGAAAGTTTTAACAAAATAACTAAAAGTTAACCATAAATTATTTATAGCATTCCATCTACAGAAAAATGGATAAATAAAACGAGCGAACCAAGTATTAAAATAATATTTAAAATATTATATAAACCATTTACAGGATAATTGGGTACGATTATTACCTATAACGTAATTCGCGTACGATAGTTTGGAAAATCAAAATACCAAAATAACCCCGTTTTATAATAATTACGGACTTAGTCTTACCGTATATAAAAACCTGAAAATTACGATAACGGTCCCACGAGCCGATAAAGGAATAAATGAATTACAAAAACTCCAAAATAAACTGCAGCAGGAGTTAAAATTCGTACGATAAAAAATAACCAAATACCCCAACCAATATCGGATAAAAGGACCATTTTTCCAGGAAGAAAGTAACGCTTATTTTACTCGACGCCATATCAAAATACAGCGACCAAATAGCAAATGTAACCCCAAAAAATTTGGACTTTTTAAAACCTATAAAAATATTAGCGAAACCGATTACATACTATTATTATTCAAACCTACAAAAATCTTCCCAACGTCCCACGTATTATTGGTGAAACCCTCACTATACGGTACCAATATATAGAAATTAATCCAAATGGACGCAAAAAAATATACGACGTTAAACGAATATTAAACTATAAACGCAATTACGGTCGAATAAAATATGGTAATAAATAGGAAAATTATAAACACGAAAAAAATATTTGGGAAACTTTTAACCATTTCCAAAATTGTCAAAAATTATTCTGCTAATATTACCAGGAATCGGGTTTACGAACAAATTAGCCCAAAAAAGGGCGACTTAAAAAACCACCATTTATTATTTTTAAAAATTAAACCAGCAAAAAAACAATCGTGCGGATCGGTACCCAATACGGAGGACCAGTTAATAATATCGACGTAACCCAAAAAATGCAATTCCGGGATTAACCCCGATTCGGAGGGATTATCAAAAGGTAATTTATTAATACCCAAACGATCCCTTTTCGTAGCATTTTTAACCGACAATCTGGTATCCAAGCGAACGGTTTCGGCTTCGCTTTAAAATTGGAGAAAACCTTTTTATTTACGTAAACGCAATAACCGATTAAAGTTCTCGGAAATTTCTTGTTATAAACGAGCAATTTCCTATTGGATACAGAAAATATCGTTTTCCATTTTAAATTCCTGTAATTCCAGTTATTTTTTTAATTTAATCGACCTATTGGGAACGGATTAAATTAAAATAAAAAAAAACCCATATACGCAAAAAAAAGATTACCTATAATTGGTAATAAGGACAGATGAAATATCACATTTCCGACCCCGGCGAATATGTTTATTATATTGAAAATTTGATGCGATTATCCCATACGAATGGCCGGGAACTTTATAAAAAAAACACGGTATAGTTTCGAAACACTAAAAAATAATAATTTTAACTAAGCGCTCGCGAAGGAGGGATAACGCAAACACGGAGGGTACGGACTGCAGTCGCTTTTTAATTCGAAACGATATCGTGGTTAACGAAAAAAAAACAATAAAAACCTGGGAAACGAAAAAACAGGGACGCGACCTATTTATATGGTTGCGGGATTTGGTTTTGGAAAAAGGACCTAGTACTACGACCAGGATTGCGACCGACATTAACAGGCAAAAAAGGAATATCGGAACCCAGTCGGGGACTAGCGGGAATTTCGAAACACAA
Organism: Pyricularia pennisetigena; assembly: GCF_004337985.1. Classification (NCBI taxonomy): domain Eukaryota; kingdom Fungi; phylum Ascomycota; class Sordariomycetes; order Magnaporthales; family Pyriculariaceae; genus Pyricularia; species Pyricularia pennisetigena. The sequence goes on from NC_043743.1 coordinate 4,380,781, forward strand.
TCAAAAATCAGGATATACAGCGTTACGTAATAATAAAATAAAAAACCTTAACCCGATTACCGGGAAAAAATGAATACGGTTATTGCTAAAAAAGTTATTACCCCTAGCCGTGATTACCCCAAAGTAATTATAATGATTTATACGGGATAATTACCTAACTATATAAAACCACATTTATTACCACACAAATAAATTTGATTTTAAAATTGCTAAACAGCATTTAATTTTATATCTTACTTAAATTTAATATTTGTTAAAAACTTTTATAATCTCATCCAAATTACCAAGAACCCAGGTTACCCAATTAAAACGTTCAGTTGCTTTAACCCACTGTACTTCACCTTAAGCACAGATTACCCAATACCTTGATCGTTACAGTTTAGGGTGGAAAGCTTTTATCGACGGCGCTAAGCCTAATTGAGTGAGGGGTAAAGAAGTTGAAAATAGGGTAACCAAGTTGGGAATCTAAACGCAAGAACTTTTCGTTTTATCAAATTTATTAAACAACGAAAATTTGAAATTTAAATGGAATTTTCAACCTCAAATTTTAATTACAGTTTTGCTACATCAAGAATAATTCATTATTTTTAACGCCCAAACGCAAACGCGACGAAGAAATAGGACGGAAAGCCCAAAACTCGCGCGATCGCAACAAAAGGCTAAAAACGCAAGCAGAAAATGGCGACGAGTCTAAACTAATAGTAAACCGCGTACGCAAACGTTTCAACACCGCATTATTTCGTGAAAAGCCCAAATTTCGGAAGAAACACAAATACCTTTTATTTATCAAATTCGGATAAACGCAAATGGAAAATGAGCTTCAAATTGATTTTACTACCAAAAAGTAACTAATTGCTATATATAACCCTTTTGAATACGAAGATAATGTGGTAACCACTTAATACAACCATCCAGCAAATTTTAAAACCAATATTGGAAAAACCTATAATTTGATTTCGGTTTAGAATCTCGCACTCTTGCCCCAATCGACGACGAAAATTGGGAAAATGTGAACGATTAGATAATTTGGAGGATGTTTTCAAAGCGATTTTTCAAATTCCCATTAAAAAGGCCGAATTTAAAATGCAGAAATGGGAAAAAATGTTTACTATATTGCTATATAAATAATACACGTATTGTTGGAATGGAGGGAATCGCCGTCAAATTAACAATAGAGCGATAAATCACGTGCAATGCCGCACAGGCCAATTGCACGTGACTCACCCGCCCAATTGCGAGTATAAGACGGAAGGACGGTCAGAAGTAAACCTTTGAACAGTTTGATAAAATGGACAATTAATATATATTTTGATATTTGTATAATAACGTTCTATTAATCGACCGACATTACGAAAAACCCATCAATGATAATAAATGTTATTTAGGTATTTGAAAAAGGAACATGAAGGGATTAAACATTAATACCTTTATTTTATAAATGCTTAAAATTAACAGGAAATTTTACGGCAAGTTTAAAAAAACCGTCCTAACCCGTTAAGACTTTTTCACCGAACGGGTAACAATTTTACAAAACGTTAGGTGAAAAAAGGGAAATAATAACCGTTATTTTACGAATGTTTAAAAGTTTTTAGATTTTACCATTTAAGCAAATAACCTTATAAATTAACAAATAATAATAAAAACGTGTATTGTTGAACAAAATACCATAAAATAAGCGCAAAAACAGGTTCCCAGGCGAATGACAAGCGCTATACCAGGGTACGAACTCTCCTCGACAATATATTGTCGAAATTCTAATTACCTTTGTTAATAAAGGAACGAATCGTCGCGGAATTCCTTGACGAACCCTCCCACGAATTCCCGCAAAATGCGGAAAAAGTATTAATAATTCGAAGAAAAATATGGATTTTTAAAATATTTACCCGATTTGGGGAGGACGAACGCGGAAAAACACTATTAACCTCGTACCAAAAGAACTTCAAAAAATAAATTAAAAACCATTTGATACTTTGCAATCCTTGAATCTCAAAAGCTATCAAAACATAATTGGAATTTTATAAAGTTATATCATCGGGTAAAAAATAGGAAAAACGGTTAACGATTTACTAATACGGTGAGTTGGAATTATAAAATATTCATATAAATAGTTTTATCACTTAATAACTGAAACTTCCAAACGACGAAATTAAAGATTGAAAATCCGGATACGTTATGTGAGGAGGTTACGAGATAAAATAAGCTTAATCTTAAACGCGGGGAAAAGTGGATCACGTATAAGGCTAATGTAGCGTTGAAATGGGAGATAACCGTCTGCTAGCGGGTAATAGAGATAATATTTTGTTGTTGCACAATCGATTCGTTGAATCGTTAAATCGATAAAGGTGATGAATCTGAGGCTAAGTTATGAATTACGTGTTCAAATCCGTAGGTGCAGATCTTCGATCCGGATGTCCGGAATGCGGGGTCACATCACATGATTTGGCCTTATTCATGTGACTGACCTGCCGACCTATTGAGCCTAACGGCCCATTGGGCCTAACGGCCTATTGTGCTTATGCATGCACAGAAAATCTGCGACCACAAGGGGACTCGAACCCACGCACTTCAACAACGTATATATGATATAGATTATGGTACGTGCATTATACCACTAGGCTAGATTATATATGACGTATTTGGTTTGTTGTTGAAACTATGAACAAAGACGTGATATATAAAGCTTTGTGTGTATAAAGGCGTATACGTTTTATTTGTTATTTATTTATTTATTCGATGCAGGGTGACTAATAAGATTAGCCCGTGCTAGCCGTTATAAGATAATGCAGGGGAGCTAATATAATTAGCCCTGCGCTGGCTATGTTCACACATTGTTCCAAAAAAAAATAGAAAAAGAAATATAACCAGTTTGCAAAAAAAAGAGGTAATTAAAATTACCTTTTCCGCGAATTAAGAAGTTAAAGGTTTTACTAAATTCCCAAAAATACAAATTTTTGACCAAAATAAAATTATAACGATTTATGGAGCGGAGGATTATAGTAGTAATGCGTTATAATAAATAATAGGGGATAAAACGAAGAAAATAAAAAGAAATGTTAAATATTTACGAGCATATTCCGCCGCTGCAAATCCCAAACGAACCAATCGAATTATACCAAATAAACGCGCTTAATAGCGCGTGGAACAGGAGAAAAACCTATTTAAGAGAACTATACGATATTTTGGACGAGGAAATCAAAGATTCTATAAATGTTTGCAATATATTATAAATCCCGTTACACCAAATCCATATATTATTTCCATTCATTTTAAAAAAAGCGCTAAAACGCATTTTTGTAAACATACAAACAGGTGAATAACTTTTCAAAAAATATATATGGAGTTTTGAAAACGGTTTAAAGCAGCGTTTTCACGTTGAATATATTATATGGATTGGAGCTTTATTAACTTCGAAAACTTTTAACCGGAACCCGATTACGAAAAAAAACGCGATTTACAAATTGTGCAAATTATGCTAATATAATTGCAAGTTTGCTAAAAAATATTGGGGTTAAAATATATAAATAAAAGCACCTTATTACAGCGACCTTAAAAACGATCAAAAATATAAAAAAGTTTCGAACCGTTATTGCTAACCCTGTGACCACTTTCCCGGTATTATCCAACCAAATATTAGTTGTTTTTAAATTGGAAAAACGAAATGCGGCACATAACAGGTTTTTCGTCAGCCGAAAGTATAAGAAATATAAAGGCGCAAAAAACGAGGTAATAATTATTACACGCGCCGAGCATATAACAAACGACCCGGCCAATTTTTTCAGAACCAAAAATTCTATTTATGACGTAAGACAGGGTGTTAACTTCCGAATTATATAAAAGATAAGAAATAACGGTAGCGAAAGCAGCAAAGGCTGAAGATCAAATACCGAAAAAGAAACTAATGCGGAAATAGATAAATCCTTACCAACGGCGTAAATAAAATAAAAATGATAAATAAAAGCAAAAAGATTCGAACGACGAATTTATGAACGAAAAAACAGATATAAACGGTTCGGACGGAGATAGGTTAGTTTTTTTTTAAAACTATGAACTAACGGTATTCCTCATAAATCAAGGATTCCAATATACAGTAGATTAAGGCCGAATAGCGTTTTAAAATAAACGAAAAACCGTCAAAGGGTTTACCGCACCAAGTTTTGAATTAACAAAATTTATATAATGTTTAGTATGGAGTTATACCGGATATAGGCGCTGCAGCAATATTACCGGCCGGAATTAGCTAAGCGGAAGTATTGCAACGCAAAAAACCGGAAATCCAAATCGATAAATCGAATCCGAATAAAACCAAAATGCGTTTCGGAGCAGGCGAAGGAATTGCCGCTACAGGAAAAATTGTTGGGGACATATAAATCGGTATTATAACGTTCCACGAAATATTAATTCGGACAACATTTTTCTTATGTCTAAAGAATATAAGTTAGTTCGGTGTATACATAAAAAATACCAATAACAAATTTATTAAGGTCGCTAGTACAGAAATGTCAATTTTACATAAATGGGGTACTTTGAATTTTTTTACCAGGTGTAAAACCAAACGGACCGGAAACGTATGTCATAAAAACAGAAAACACGTTAACTACGTTTTTAACCGAAAAAACACTGAAAATGGTTCACCGAAAATTCGGCCACCTTTTAGTAAAACGTTTATAAAAAACGTTATAAGGGGCAGGCCACGAGGCTGACCGAAATGCGTTAAAATTAATAAACCGTTTTTATTATTATTGCCGAATTAAGAAAACGCATTATAACGTTTTAAATTCATTTTAAAGGGCGATACAAATTGTAATTACCAAATCGTGGTTAAAGTAATATATTTAGAATACAAACCAATTTTGCAAATAATCGACGCGAGCACGGTATTCCAAATAACACGTTTTTAAACAGTATGATATCGAAAGGAATATGGGAAATATTTAGTCTCAAGGCTCTTCCCTGAAGCCCAAAGCTCCACAATTGATCCACTCCGTTCGCTTCGCTCCATTTCGTGGCTCAATTTAGTCTCAGTGCTCAGACTGGACCCCCCTGCTGCGCAGTGGGGACCGAACGCTCCATATACCTTTCAGCCACATGGTTTTTCGACCAATTACTAGTCTCAGGGCTCATCCCTGAAGCCCAGAGCTCCACAATTCATCCACTTCGTGGCTCAATTGCGGCTTTGCAATGTACCTGTGGGTCCATCCAAAGAACGCTCTGGTTCAGGTCTGAGGACAACTTGTCGATTTTCGCCGTTCATGGCGGTATTTTTGGCCTTTTTGCGACCGACACTCCCTTATTATTCCACAACCACGCAAAATATCGAAAAAAGAAAATATCGTTGAAAATAGGAATTGTTAAGCCTTTTTTATAAATCTAAAACTTTTTGCACCCGGTACGCCAATTAAAAGTTGGATATAACCCGCCCTTAATCCGTTCATAGCGGTACTGTTTTTTCGATTTTTTTTCGATTTTCGATTTTTTTTAATATTATTTTTAATTTTTGACCAAATTTTATACTTTTTGCACGTGGAGGGTCGTATATATGTATATATCGCTATGGGAAACTTTCGTGCTTTTATCGGATTATATAAACAGTTAAATAAGCGGATAGGCAAAATATATACTTTTTTATATATAATTTACAATCGAAACTCGTTTATATTTTTACCAATTTTAACGATAATGAAACCAAAACTTCAAAAATTCGATTACGTACATAAACAAACGTCCAAGTCCAATCGTATGTACAATATCGGTTTTGAAAACTGTTTAATAAAAACAAATGGTAAATGTGTATTTTATAAATCTTTTTGCTTTATTTAATTAATTTTATATTATTTTTGTTTTGCAGCAGAATTTTGTGGTTTTTGCACGTGGGGGGTGGCATATATATATTTAATATAATATTACATTTTTGTACGTATACCTAGTTATATAAACCCTTAAAAATGCGCATAGGTAAGGTATATCCAATTTTATATATATTTTACCATCGAAATGCTTTTACATTTTTACCAATTCTAACATTAATAAAACCAAAATTTGAAAAAGTGGACTATATATATAAATAAACGTTAACGTAAAACCCGATCTGCAATACCGGCCCTTCTTATATTTTTATATAAAAAAATGCTAAATTTGTGTTTTTTTTGTATTTTTTGCTTTATTTAATTGAATATAATTTATAAAAAAAATAACTTATATAGAATTTACTAGCAAATTTATTAAAGAATATGTAAAGTGAAAATATTTTCATTTTACCAATATTTGCGTAAATTATTTAATTTTTTAACAAATTGTTAATTTATAAAAAAATATTAATAAAACTTTTGTTTCAATCGCTAATTGCATGCACTCTGCAGTATTAGGCTTACTAAGGTATAAAGGCTGTAAACTAAATTAAAATAATTATTGCATACCATTATTTAAAACAAAAATTAAATATAATAAAAAATTACAAATTTTATTTAATATTTTAATATTTTTCCAAATACAGTAGCTATAAAGACGCGGCCGGCATTCAAATACTCAGCAAACTCCAATAAATCTAACGCAAATTACTATATATTTTTATAGTTTTTATTTATTTTTTTATACGAATATTTAATTGCATACTATGGGTACACTATTTTCTTTTACCATTATAATACGAATATATTGCATTTACCCGCTACAAACGGCAGAATACCACAAATTATCCTTATATTAATAAAATAATTATAAACGATATCGTAATATTAAATATATTATCAAAAATACCGTTATAAACGGCGAAATGCGACAAATTATCGTTGGTGGTACCGCCATAAACGGCGAAATGCGACAAGATGTCCTCAGACTAGAACGAGCGCGATCTTTTCGGCCAATGTAATTGGTCGAAAAGTCATGTGGCTGAAAGGTACATGGAGCGATCGGTCCCCACTGCGAAGCAGGGGGGTCTAGTCTGAGCACTGAGACTAACCAATTACATTGGCCGAAAAGATCGCGCTCGTTCTAATCTGAGGACATTTTGTCGCATTTCGCCGTTCATGGCGGTACCACCAACGATAATTTGTCGCATTTCGCCGTTTATAACGGTATTATTAATAATATACCTAATATTGCGATATCGCTAATAATTATTTTATTAATATAAGGATAATTTGTAGTATTTTACCGTTTGTAGCGGGTATATATAATATATTCGCATTATAATAGTAAAAGGAAATAGTGTAACTATAATATATAATTAAATATTTGAATAAAGAATCAAATAAAACTTATAAAAATATATAGTAATTCGCGTTGAATTAATTGGAGTTTGTTAATCATTTGAATGCCGGCCGCGTTCTAATAGCTACTGTATATGGAAAGATATTAAAATATTAAATAAAATCTGTAATTCTTCATTATATTTAATTTTTATTTTAAATAATGGTATATAATAGTAATTTTGATTGAAATTACAGTTTTTAAAGCTTAGTGAACCTAACACTGCAATGTGCATGCAATTATCGATTAAAGTAAAAGTTTTATTAATATTTTTATATAAATTCACAATTTGTTAAAAAATTTAATAATTTACGCAAATATTGGTAAAATGAAAATATGTTTTATTAAAACATTCCTTTATAAGTTTGTTAATAATTTGTAGATAAATTTTCTTTTTATAAATCTTATTTAATTAAATAAAGCAAAAAATATAAAAATAACACAAATTTAGCATTTTTTATTATAAAAAAATAAAAAGGGCCGGTATGGTAAATTGGGCTTTACGTTGACGTTTATTTGTATACATAATCCACCTTTACAAACTTTGGTTTTATTAATATTAAAATTGGTAAAAATATAAAAACATTTCGATTGCAAAATATATATAAAATTGGATACACTTTACCTATCCGCATATTTAACCGTTAAAATAATTAAATAAACGTACAAAAGTGTAATAATATATTAAATATATATATGCCACCCCCCACGTGCAAAAACCATAAAATTTGGCTGCAAAACAAAAATAATTTAAAATTAATTAAATAAAGCAAAAAGTTTTATAAAATACACATTTAGCATTTTCTTTTATTAAACACTTTTAAAAGCCGATATTATGGGCAGGATTGGATTTGGACGTTTGTTTATATACGTAATCGGACTTCTGAAGCTTTGGTTTTATTATCGTTAAAATTGGTAAAATTATAAACGAGTTTCGATTGTAAATTATATATAAGAAAGTATATACTTTGCCTATCCCCTTATTTAACGGCTTATATAAGCTGGTTTATGCACCAAAACTTGGTATAACAATATATAAATATATACGACCCTCCACGTGCAAAAATTATAAAATTTGGTCAAAAATTGAAAATAATATCAAAAGAAATCGAAAATCGAAAAAAAAATCGAAAATCGAAAAAAAAGTCGAAAAACCAGTACCGCCATGAACGGATTAAGGGCAGGTGGTATCGAATTCGGCCATAATAACAAATAAAAAAACAAATCGAATTGCTGCTAATAGCGGTATTAAACGCTATTTTTAACGATATTTTATTTTTTTAATATTGTATATGGTTGTGGAATAATAAAGGAGTTTCGGTTAAAAAACGGCCAAAAATACCGCCATAAACGGCGAAAATCGACAAATTGTCCTCAAACCTAAACCAAAACGTTCTTTGGATGGACCCACAGGTACATTGCAAAGCCGCAATTGAGCCACGAAATGGAGCGAAGCGAACGAAGTGGATCAATTGTGGAGCTTTGGGCTTCAGGGATGAGCCCTGAGACTAGGTCCGCACCCCTGAAAGCGTTCCGGTGCCGCACAGGATTTTCCGAAAAACTATTTTGTATGCGTTGTTGAAAAAACACCCTTATTTCCATATAAACCATTTTTAGGTTCATATTAATTTGCTAATTTGGTGAAAATTTCAACCCGATATAGGGTAGCTAATTCGTAGGTGCAGGGTTAGTACTAACCCGGTATAGTGTAAAACCCATTCGTTGACCCTTTGAATCGCAGCTCCTGCAACGCAAAGTATAACGGAAAATACGACAACCCCGACAGCCCGATTTCGGTACTATCTATTGTGCTTATATACAAATAAATATGGACCCATTACATGCTAAATAACGCATATAATTAACACTATTAAATAGATCCATTCGCACCATTTACCGAAAAATAAATTAGGAAAATGTGGATAAATGGGTTACGGTTCGATTTATTGCGAGTAATGAGGTAGCGGTGCCTAATTACCCAAAGGTACTTAAGCGTTAGGTAAAAGGGTTACAAATACTGGTTATCGACCCATTTTATAATAAAATGCCTAAGGAGTTTAAGGGGAGTTATTTAGCTGCTATTTAATTTAAACACGCGGAATAATTGCGAATTTTAATTATATATTTTACGGTTCTTTTAGCAGCTAAAACCCCTAATTGCGTAAATTCTATTTAAGTTGTATTGGCGTAATAAATATCCAATTAAACAAAAACAGACTTCAGAAAAGATACTTAAACAGTTAATTGAATTTTATATTTTAACATTTGAAAAAGATATTTTATAAACCATTATTTTTAACATTAAACAAATCAATTATATATTTCTCGTCGATATTAAAACCCGTTTTACAAACATAGCAGCAAGGTTTGAAATAGTAAATAGTTGTACCAAAAACATATACGCCGCTTTTTGCAATACCATTAATGCATTTTTTTGTATTTGCGATGTAATATTAGGCGGAGCTATGGACATTATATTTTTTACTAAGCGCTGGAAATTAATTGTGGGGATTAAAAGGCTTGTACGGGATCACAATCGGCGGATTTCCTTTAACGCAATTATGAAAAATAATTATTAAACTATAACCATCCAGTATAACCAATTATATTTCTTATTCCCAAGTTTTAACCGCTTTACACAGTTATTTTTTTTTTGTTATCCATCATTTGGTACCCGTATATTAAATTTTCCGCTATTGCGATTTAGTGGTTTACCCCCAAATATCCTTCTTGCGGTTTTTTTGATTTTACCTCGTTTAATTTATAAATTATTCTTTTGGTTAATAATACGTAATAATAGTTCTGGAATTAACAGTAATCTTCAAGGTCATTCGGGGTTTATTTGTGCAAAAAAATATCAAAGTACGGAATGGGGTCGACGTAAACTGACCGGAAATCTACAGATTATGAATTTAAATATCCATTAATCAAAAAAACAAAATGTTTATTTATTATATGGCAGTATTTGGTCTAATTTGGGAAGACTAGGACGTTGTCGACGTTTGCTTTATTCTGCTTTTACCAGGTTTAAACAAACAAAACCCGGTCACAAATAATAGTGCAAAAAGAAAACAAACAATAGATAGTACAAATTTTTGATTTTAACGAATTTTCAACCCCAAATTTAACCGATATTTTCCCGTTATCGATTATTGAAAGTTCCACTGTTTAATTAAATGGATAAATTACATGTAATCCCACTTTTTCCACAGTTTTAAAACAATAACGAAAATTTCTTTCCCTTTTTTTTGAACTTTTAACGAAAGTATCGTAATGGATACCATATCGCCAGCTCCGCAAACTTCGGTCGAAAAACGGGTGTTTCCTGACATTGAAATTGCTGACGAATTTCATAGTAATCTTTCTAATATATGTACACCCGTCCCACGTTCACCTGGCGTTAGTTCGCACAATTATCATTTCCCTATTAAATTAAATCAGGAGGTTAAAACTGAATTTATTGCGGTATTTGCAAATAACCAAAATATAGATCGCAATAATTGTTATAGGGTAAACCAACGGCCTAGCGACCGTTAAATATCCTTGTTGGTATTATTACTAACACTGGGGGGGAGTAAAAAGGAAAAAATATATGTCCGGGTCGTGGTAATATCCTTCCTTTTATATATTATCCTTAACCCGTTTTTGTGTTTTATTACGTAATACGTGTTTCAAACACAGATTTATATTATAACCCGCATTCGCCCGTCCTTAGTTAGGTGTAATCCCCATTTGCAGGTATAGGGATGATGTAATGGGCGCGTGCTTTTTTGCTGGTTTTTATTCCGTTATCGCCGCGGTTCCGATATAATATGTTTTGGGCGTCGGTACCTATTATAACCCACCCGTCCATTATTTTGGACGGTGTAAATCCGTGGTCGGGTTTTACCCGTTTGTTTTTGGCCGCGGTTATATCGCGGGTTTTTTATCCTGTCTTCCGTTTGCGGGCGGTTGCCGCGGTCTATTTTCCCTTTATTTTGGGCGGTATAGGTCCGTGGTCGGGTTTTGCCCTCCTATTTTTAGTTATGGTGGTGTCGGGGTTTTTTTATCGTACTTGCCGTTTATAGGTGGTTGTCGCGGTTTATTTTCCTTCTTTTTTGGGCGGTATAGGCTTTTTTGTCCATTGGTATAATTAATTTCCCGTAATGGTTACGGTTTTTATTTTTCGCATTTTTTCCGCGTTATCGTTTTGGTTTTTTTTACTTTCCAATTTTTTTTCAATTTAAATTGTTTTTGTTTTTTTATTTTTTTTCGTTCCCGTTTCCTCCGTTTTTCGCCATTTTATTGATTTTTCCCCATTTTTGCATCGCCCCATTCCCCGTTCGTATTACCTTTATTTCGTCCATCCTTATTTTTTGCTCGTTTTTATTTATTATTTGTAGCGTTATTTGTCGTTACCAATTCGCCGTTATTATATCCCGGGTTTTTGTTTTTTTAATCGCGTCGCAAATAGTTTTAAATAAACCAGTACCGGTGGTGGAGGTGGCCGGTTTCGCCACCTTGGTGGATAACTGCTTTCGTCGTATTACGATAATGGTCGCCCATTTATAAATTGTATCGATTAAATACCGATTAAATAACATCGTTAATTCGTCCTCGCAACGTTTTTATCGCGTTATCGGTACCGCAAAATATTTAAGTAATTTATATAACGACTGATATACCGTTTTGGAAAATGTGTATATTTTTTGCGTTTCCTGCGTAAAAACGTCCAAAATAAATAAAGTTTGGGAATATGGTCCTACCCCCGACGGTATTGGTTACCAGCGATATTATAATATCAAAAAATCGTATTATTATTATAACGAAACCGCCTACGCCTTTAACCCTGTTTTCGCCGCCGTTTGCGTAAATTAAATATTACGATTTACAATGGTCGTTATATTTCCCGACCTTTAATTAAAAACATTATCGTGGATAATAAAAAGTTTTTTGGTAAAAATATTATCTTATTGCAAAATCTTTTTACCGTTTATATTAGTTGGGTCCGCATTTATTAGGACGTTTAAAATAAAACGACCAATTCCGGGGCCGCGATAACTTTTACCAAAATTATTATATTTACTATTATATTCAGTATTTCCTCCCGCAGCGGTTGTAATTATAACGGTTAATTGGTACAAACTTCTGTACGCGGTTTTACTTACGTGGAAATATGCTTTATTCCTTTAATATACAATTATTTTGGTACCGTTACTAATTTTTAAATTTTTTAGGAACGCAATACGTCGCTTTATAGAAACAATTCGCAGGAAACGCGCCGAAATAATCATGTTTTTGTTGTTTTAATTACCGTTTTGGCCCTTTCCCCCGCTATTTTTATACGCCAATTTCGTCCCGCGTATTCCCCGCGTTTATTCGTTTTTACCAGCACCACGTTTCGTCGTCGTTTCGAAATTCTTTTTTTACGTTACCTTATCGTCCCCCGTTTTGCTCATATTTCGACCCGGCATATGTTTAATTCCTCGTCTCCCCGCGCCTTTATTTCGCCGCGTTCTCGTATTTTCGGTCCAAATATAGGTAAAAACCCGTTTTTTGGAAACTCTTATCGTAAACTGTTTTTAATTAAAAATATTGTACGTCGTCGCACCGCCTTATTACGGTAGGTTAATTAATTTATTAAATATTAGGAATTTCCGATTTCCGAGGACGACGCGGAAAATAATAAAATAGAAAAGGAGGACGTTCAAATGGGGGAGAGAAATAAAGAAAGAATTGGATGGTAAATCGGAGGTGTATAATTCGGTTTTTAATTAATATTTCATCGTCGCTCAAAATTGTCGTTTCGTATTATATATATTAAATTAATTTAGGGATTGGGTGGGTGGGATGCGGTTACGCCGCCCCAAATATAGGCGCGGTTTACGTGGTCGTCGGCTTGTTTTTACCATTTCTCGCCCCGGGAAAAAGTTTAATTTGGCGTGTTTTTTTTACCGTGCAATCGGTTAAACTAATATTTAATTTAAATTTACCGCGTCGCCGTTTTACTGGGGAATTGTCGGCCTTTTTAGTAATTATAATAAATCTTGGGTCCGGTTGGATATTTAATTGCTGGCGTCGTTTGGATATTGGGTTATTATTCGTTTGGGCCGGCCTTTATTTTGTTTCGAATTTATTTAATACCCGTGTATTTTCCACCGTTACCAAATCTTCCTACGTGGGTTCGTTCCATTTTTTCCATTTTATTAAAATTTTGCGTTTACGCCTTTTTCCCCTTGCGTTTTTCGCGGCCAAAATTTTTTTTATTACCCATTTTTACGCGGTTTCGTTATTCAAATTTAATAGGATTAATAACGGGCCGGGTTTAATATTGGTACGTATCTGGAATAATAATAGGTCGTCCGCAGCCTTTTCGATTAGTTCCACGTAAAAGGTGGGGTGCGTTTGTTTCGCGATATTTAGCGTAACCGTTAATAATGTAGGAATTGTTACAATTGTATATTTATTCGTTATAAAGTTAAACTTTTCATTCGGGAGGTTATTTTAACGTTTCGTAAATTAAGGAAAACTTTATCCCTTATTTCGAAACGTTCCCCTGGTTTCCGTATTTTATTTGCGTTTTTTTTACGTTATTGTAAATTGTTAACAATATAAGTTGTTAACAGGGGTTTAGGCATTAACGTAGGTGCGACGTGGTGCTAGTTGCGTTGTAAGAGCCGGTAATTACAAAGGTTAAATGCATTAAATTGTTCACTAAATTTGGGATTAATAGATTTAGTTCATTGGTGGGGGAAACTTTGCTTTATTTCCCTTATTTACTTTCCAACATCGAAGTGGGGGTCCGCACCCCGCTAAAAGTTCCGGTGCCGCACACGATTTTCCGAAAAATTATTTTGTGTACGTTGTTGAAAAAACACCCTTATTTCCATACAAACGATTTTTGGGTTCGCACTAATTTGCTGATTTGGTGAAAGTTTCAACCCGGTACAGGGTGACTAACTCGTAGGTGCAGGGTGGGTGTTAAACCCGGCACAGGGTAAAACCCCATTCGCTGACATTTTAAATCGCAACTCCTGCAACACATAAAATATAACAGGAAATCCGACAGCCCCACTTCGGCACTATTTAATATAGCTTATATAAAAATAAAAGTGGACCCATTCCATGCTAAATAACGCATATAGTTAACATATATAAATTATGGCGGCGAGGGCCGCGTTTATACCGTTTTTATAATATTGTAAAAACAAATTCGCGCGGTTTTTGGGCGTGGAACCCGGCCCTCCATTTATTTATATTACCGGCACTGCGTTTATTTCGTAATTTAATAATAAGTTGTTTAATCTCATTCCCGTAATTTACGAAGGCTTATTTTTTAACGCTAATTAAACGGCGCGTAGGTATCCGGGCCAGTTTATTTGGTCGAATACCACGAAAATTCTTAAATAATATTGCATTTTCTAATTGATGCGTTCCGTAGCTTTATCCGTTTTTGGGTGCTAGGACGTCGATAATAATTGTAAAATTCCTATTTATCAGTACAATTCCGACTAAGAACTTCTAATTTAATTTAACCCCCGGTCCAATATAATCGCGTTAAAAAAAACCCCCAAACCGCCACCAAATAATAACGGATTTTGCGACGCAAATTTCGGTTTTTATCGAATTTGTTAACAATATTAATTGCTAACAGGGGTTTAGGTATTAACCTAGGTGCGGCGTGGTGCTTGTTGCGTTATAAAAGCCTGTAATTACAGGGTTTAAATACACTAAAGTCACTAATTTTGGGATTAATAGATTTAATTTATTGGTGGGGGAGATTTTCCTTTGTCTCCCTTATATATCCTCCCATATCGAAATTGGGGTCCGCACCCCGCAAAGGGTTCCGGTGCCGCATACGATTTTTCGAAAAATTATTTTGTATACGTTATTGAAAAAACACCCTCATTTCCATATAAACCATTTCTGGGTTCGCACTAATTTGCTAATTTGATGAAAATTTAAACCCGGTACAGGGTAGCTAACTCGTAAATGCAGGGTGGGTATTAAACCCGGTAAAGGGTGAAACCACATTCGCTGACTTTAAATCGCAATTCCTGCAATATACAAAATATAATAGAAAATCCGACAGCCCCAACAGTCCCATTTCGGCACTATCTATTATAGTTTATATACAAATTAAAATAGACCTATTATATGCTAAATAACGCATATAATTAACACCCCCTCTCTTTTGCTACTACTTACATGAAATCAGAAAAAGAAGTATATAAAAATAAAAACTTAAAAAAAAAGGATCCCTTTTATGTCCCAACCCGACTCGAACTCCCGATATAAACCCCTTGGATAATTAAACCCTTTACACAGACTTGTAACCCCCGAAATGGACGAACCCCTGAATTGGAAAAAACCCCCAAAATTGTAATAACCCCCGGATTCGAACCCCCGATTTGTATAATATTAACCCACGGAATTAACTATTAGGCCAGGTAACTAATTTGGCTATTCGTTAATAATAGTTTAAATTAAATATATTATATAAGGTATTTCGAATGCGTAAATCGCCCAAAACACGAACTTTTTCAAATTTAATTCAATTTCTGGTATAAAGTCGGTTTAAATTGCTTATTAATTAACCTGTGCAGGGTAAGTTCGGGTAATACGGCTGGTACTAGGCTAACGAAAATCTAGTTTTTGCAAATAAAGGAAATATAATGGGTAATTACCTACCAAACTAATTAAATGCCTTAAAATTCAGTAAATTAAAACCAAGCTTTAAGGGTTTAAGCCCTATAAAGTTTAAAAAAAACCTTGTAAATTGGAAGCGTTAGGGGTTTTGTTAAGCCATTAGCGGGCATTTATTTGGATTCCGGGTATTTTAGGGATATTAATCCTTTTGTAATTAACTCCCGTACGTAATGAGATTTTAATAACGTATATTAAGTACGTTGGTGGTACGTAAAGTTATGTGCGTTAGTTGTAAAATTTGTATTTTTTCCAAATATTGCAATAAAGCCTTTTATACGTAGTCCGATCGTCATAAATAAGCTTTTAAACCACTGTGCTTCACGTAAGGCTTCCGCTAAGGCATCGGTTTCAGCTTCTGGAGTGCTTAAAACTATAATATTAGCCTTTTTGCACTTCCACGTTATAGGGCCCCCAAATAGGGTATACAAATATCCGTAAATGGATTTTGAAATTTCCCTAGCCCCGGCAAAATTGCTATTATTAAAACCCAGTAATTTTAGGCCTTTAAAACCCCTTATTAATGAATTGGTGGTAATTCGGTTTTAAATACTTTATTTCCGTAACAAATAAATAAGGATTTAATACCCGTTAAATACCGTAATAGTTTTTGTTAAAAAACGTAAAAACCACTAAACCGTAAAACCGATATCCGGGCGCGTTAAAAGCAGTAAATACATAAGGGTACCGATAATACGCTATAATAATTTAATTTCCAACGCATTTACGGGTTTACCCCCGCTATATTTTAATATACCCGGTTATAAGGGAATAAATATAAATTTGCAATTGACTAATTCGAACGTTGCTAATTCTTCCTTTGTATATTGGTTTTAATGGAACCAAAATAGGCGTTTAGGCCTATCCTTTATAATTTAAACGCTTAAAAAATCAGTTGCAGGGCCCCTATTTTCCAACGCGTGTACCTTATTAACGGGCTTTTAAATCCTGAATAAATTGCAATTTAGGACCTATTAGCAGGTAATCGTTTTCAAAAATAATGATAAAATGTTTGGATTTAACGTTATAAAAAACAGCGGGATTAGAAATTAATGGCTTAAAACCTTTTTTAAAAAATACGGTTTTGAATTTGTTTTGCCATTTTTTTGGACCCTATTTCAAACCGTATAGCGCCCTTTCCAACTGTATAACCTGCAATTCTTTCGGGTTATAACCCATTTTCACTAAAATCTTAACGGTGGTAAAATTACAATTTTTTACCCATTCGTTAAAACCGTTTGGAATTTGCAAATATATATTTACGTCGGTAAGGTTATTATTTAAAAACGCACCGATAAAATCGATTTGTTTTTGTTAATATATATGCGTTATTTAGCATGTCATGGGTCCACTTTTATTTGTATATAAGCCACAATAGATAGTGCCGAGATGGGGCTGTTAAGGTTGTTAGATTTTCTATTATATTTTATGTGTTGCAGGAATTGCGATTCATAGTTAGCGAATGGGGTTTCACCCTGTACCGGGTTTAATACCCACCCTGCACTTTCGAGTCAGCTACCCTGTACCGCGTTGAAATTTTCACGAAATTAGCAAATTAGTGCGAACCCAAAAATGGTTTGTATGGAAATGAGGGTGTTTTTTCAACAACGTATACAAAATAATTTTTCGGAAAATCGTGTGCGGCACCGGAACGTTTTTTGGCGTGTGGACCGCCATTTCGATGTCGGAGAGTATGTAAGGGAGATAAAGGAAAATCTCCCCCACCAATAAATCAACTCTATTAATCCTCAAATTAGTGAACAATATAGTGCATTTAAACCCTGTAATTACAGGCTTTTACAACGTAACTAGCACCACGCCGCACTTAGGCTAGTGCCTAACCCCCTGTTAGCAACCCAGTCTTATTTCCCAATTTTGCGCATTAGTTATAATTAATAATATACGCCAGGTAGGTGGTATATTAGTGTTAGCAAAACTTTCGATATAATTTAGGTTTTCGACCTGTAAAAATCCCCTAATAACAAATTCAGTTTTTATTTTATAAGTTTACTATTTTAATCCTTTTTTAATTTAAATACCGGCCGGGTAGAAACGAGTTTACGGCCTGTAGGCATTCTAATTTTTGGGGTAAAACGGAAGGTTTTTGCAATAACGATTTGGTCGAATTTAAACGCTAAAACAGCTAACCATTGAACATTTTTAAGGCTATTAAAAACCTGTTGGTAATTATTTGGTTTACCGTTTTTAGTGGGCTTTTTTTATTTTCTTTTGGGCATAAACACAAAAATAATGCACGTATATTATATCCATTAAATCTGGGTTTTCGAACTGGGAATTCAAATCCATATTTTGTATTTCAAGTGCTGAAAACACCGGAACTTCCGTTATTTTAAATACTCGGTTAAATACCGCTACCGTTAAAGGTTTTGGGGGG
This sequence comes from Pyricularia pennisetigena, assembly GCF_004337985.1. Classification (NCBI taxonomy): domain Eukaryota; kingdom Fungi; phylum Ascomycota; class Sordariomycetes; order Magnaporthales; family Pyriculariaceae; genus Pyricularia; species Pyricularia pennisetigena. The sequence continues at coordinate 4,399,106 of NC_043743.1, forward strand.
CGAACAGTAGGTTCTATAAATTTGGCGGGCGCTGTATTTTCAGGGTTTAAACATCTTATAACGGCTGGTAATTACCCTGTAACAGGTGGTAAATACCCTATAATAAATGGTAAATGTCCTGTATTTTCAGGGTTATTTAGGGGATATATATCCGCTGGAACGCTGTTAATTTCGTTTTCAAATTCAAAATTAAAATCCCCCTTTAACTTTGTATTTTCCCGTTTTAAAATCTGTAGCGTTTCCACTGGAATAGCCAAATTTTCAGCGGTTATACCCTTTATAACTCTTACGGTAAAGGTTTTATATACGGCCCGTTTAGCGGTGCGTAAACCAACGTGGTAAAATTTGATAAATGGGTTAAAAACTTTACCGCTTCGGTGCGGGGGACCAATTTATTAGATTTTTGGCGTTTTTCCAACGGTATAATAGCCTGGCATACAATACCAATAACCCGAAAATACCCTAAATTGGGTTTATACGGTAATCTAAATTAAAATTCGGAATAGAATTCCTTAAAAGGTGTTAAACCTTTATTAGTTACCGCTGTACGGTTAATTAAATTAACCACGGCAGGTAATAAATAATATTATATATATAGTGGTAGACCCGCCGTTATAATGGTAAACCGAAAGTTATCCAGAATAACCTTAACGGACCGTTCCGTTAATCCGTTTTGGCCGTGGTTACAGGGATTCGAAATGCTAAAATTAACACTTTTGTTTATAAACCAATTTTAAAAGTTTATATTAATTTCGTGCCCCCAATCGAAGTGAAAATTTAGGGAGTAGCGCCCGTACGTAGCTTTTAAAACTTTAAAAAAACTTTTAATAACCATTAAAACCGTAGGTCCGGTTTTATTTTTCAATAGGATAAACCACCGAAAACGTGATTTTCGCTCCATTGATAACAAAAATACGGGTTTTTTATTGTAAAAATTAGGTTTAAAGGTCATTGTATTACCCTTTATAAAATCGAGAATATTAGGGGGTGTAAGGAGTGCGACGTTATTTATACGCCTAACAAAAATGGCTTTAGTATAAGCAATATAGGTAATTGCCTTAGTTTTGTCGAAATTACGTAAACACTTTATAATTTTAGCCGTTTTTTTAGCAATAATTACCCTAGATGCCCCAAACGCCTATACTATAACAGGGTTTTTTAGGTTTGGATTTCCTTATAATCAGCTGTAATTCCGTTATTTTTTAGGGGTGAATTAACCGTCCGTAATCCGTTTTAGGTTTAAAAAAAGGTAATTTACAAGGGCCTGCTTTAAATCCGATAATAAAAAAGGTTTTAACAACGGATTTTTTGTATGGGAAACCCCCTTTTTTCGGAAATAGTCCTTTTTATATTAGGTTATATAAAAGGGTTACCTAACAGTGTCCCGGGCGTACGGGGCCCAAATTCACGTGGATTTTTAGGGTTTTTACCGCTAAGTTTTTGCGTTACAGGTGAATTTACGGCTATTTCCGTATTTTGCTCGGGATTTAGCTTTTCCGTTATCGTATTTTTTTCCGGTTCCGAATCAGTGTAAATTTTATAATCCCCTTTAGGGTCTACATTATTTAGTTTTATTTCCAACGGGGTTGCGTAGCCTTTTGTAACCCCTGGTAAAATTATACTAAAAGCGGTGTTATATTTACCTGTTATATAGGCGTAATTCAAAATTTTTAATATATTTCGAACAAGGATATCGCACCTTTTAACCTTTGAATAAAACGAATGTTTAGCGGTGTTAAAACGTCCCCACGCCTTACGATCCTTATCGTACAGGGTATTTTTTAATAATACGCCCCTATATTATAGTGTATAAAACCACTAACGATATTTATTCCAAGCGAAGGGATATATAAAACGTTATTTAACGTAACCTTTTTACATTCGTCAGCTGTTTGGCCGTAACGGACCTATATTTTCACAATTCCGGTACCTATAGACCTAACAGGGCCACCTCCTATACCGATTTCGACTGTAAAACCGGGGGTATAATCGGTAAAAAATTGCTTATTTGCAAAGATATAGTGCGTACTACCTGTATTATACAAGATAAGGTAACCTAATTTTTATAGCTTAAGGGTCCCTTTTACACCGCGTCCAGGCTTCGTTTTAACCCTAAAATTAGCTGTTAAAACCTGTAGTTTTAACGTTTTACCGGTATCGGTTTCCGAATCCGAATTCGAACGTAATTTCATTATTCCGCTAAAAGCGGAATTAACCTCCTGTTCCAGGGCGTTATACGTTACGCCTTCGTTAACGTCACCTGGAATCGAACCCGTTAATAATTTGAAATCCATAAAGATTATGGACGTTCCAGCGGTTAATTCGCTGGAATTGGGGGATTTAGTATTTTTTGCAAAAGTAAAATCCGAATTAGAGTTTTTACTCTTTTTTCGTAATTTAAAGGGGTTTTTCTGGCCATTATTTTCCTTTTTAGCGCCTTTTTTTAGCGTTTTTTTTACCCTATTTTTTAGCTTTAAATCTATAATTAACTGCTTTCACCGTTATAAAACCTGAAATCGAATTTTCGGATATAAGGTCCGCTATAAAGTATTGCAAATTTAATTTTTTCGAATTTTGGCCTATTGCTTGCAGGGCCCGTTGGGTATTGCGTTGGCGTTCGGTCCAAATAGGGAATATCCCTTCCAGGGCCCCTAAATACTAATTTCGTACGTTTACGGGGTTAATTTGCACGTTAGTTTTCGCTAATTTAGCTACCAGTAAGTTAAAACGGTTGTTAAATTTAGGTATTAATCCTTTAAATTTCGAAAAGTTTAAAGCGTGGAATTCCCGATATAGTAAATCTCGATTAATTTCGGGTGTAACGGAATAGCTATTTTCCAGGGTTTTATAAGTTGTTACGGGGCTGGAATGCTATGCAATAGATTTTAAAAAGTTTTTGGTTAAACTGTTTTTTATAAATAATAATAGGATTAATTGCTCGTGTTCCGGTAGGGTATAACCAATTTCAGGGTTAGAGTTAAATTCCGCTGTTTTTATAAGCCTAAACTGTACTATTAACGCCTATTTCCACAAATCGTAGTTGCTAACCCCTATTAATTTACAGTTTTCAGGGAAGGAAAATACCCGTTTCGATAGCTTTTTATCTATCCCGTCACCTAAAATTAGGTTACCAAATGGATTAGGTGGTGCGGCGGCGGTAATTGGTTTAATATCGAAACAACCATTTGAATTAGTGGATTTACCACTTTTGAGGGCTAATAGGGCAGTTAATTATTAAATTATCCTTTGAAATTAATCCATTTGCGTAATTAAGACTTTTAATTGCAGGTTTTAAGCCTATAATTTAGCGCTCAAAACTTCGTTTAGGTTGGGTTTAAACCCCCTTTTTGTGGGAATTGGGACTGGAAGGCCCGCTATAGGGCTGTCTTCCATTGTAGGGTAGCTTAAATTGTAGTTGCAATTCGCTTATTTATAGTTATAATTAATTAACCTAATTGCCTAAGTGTAAATACCCTATTTAATTTAGGATTTTTTATACCGTTTGCCCTTTAACGGGTATAGGCCTGTAATTGCCAATTACAGTGTTTATTGCTATTTTCACTGGTTAAAATCCACTAAAATACAGGGTTGGAATCCCTGAAATCCCCAATTAATCGGTGCCCTGGTATTTGTACCAATCCAGGTGCACGTAACGAATTCAATTCGTTAAATGGGTGCAGGGTAAACTGCAGGGTATCGTGTAAGGAGGTTACGAGATAGAATAAGCTTAATTTTGAACGCGGGGAAAAGTGGATCACGTATAAGGTTAATGGTACGTTAAAATGGCAGATAACCGTCTGCTAACGGGTAATAGAGATAATATATCATTTTTGCACAATCGATTCGTTGAATCGTTGAATTAATAAAGGTTATAAAGGTGATAAAGGTGATGAATCTAAGGCTAAGTTGTGAATTACGTGTTCAAATCCGTAGGTGCAGATCTTCGATCCGGATGTCCGGAATGCGAGGTTACGTCACATGATTTGGCCTTATTCATGTGACTGACCTGCCGATCTATTGAGCCTAACGGCCCATTGAGCCTAACGGCCTATTGTGCTTATGCATGCACAGAAAATCTGCGGCCACAACGGGATTCGAACCCACGCCCTTTAACAACGTATATATGACATAGATTATGGTACGTGCATTATACCACTAAGCTAGATTAAATATGACGTATTCGTTTTGTTGTTAAAACTATGAACAAAGACGTGATATATAAAGCTTTGTGTGTATAAAGGCGTATACGTTTTATTTGTTATTTATTTATTTATTCGATGCAGGGTGACTAATGAAATTAGCCCGTCCTAGCCGTTATAAAATAATGCAGGGTAGCTAATGAAATTAGCCCTGCGCTAGCCATGTTTATATATCGTGCAGGGTAAATTGCAGGGTATCGTACAGGGTAAATTAACCATCAGCGTAATTTCGCTAATGGGTTTATAGGCTCTTGTAAATCCTATTAAACGCATTAGGATTTAATGGGATTATAGGCTATTGTAAACCCTCTTAAACGCATTAAAAAAATTTAATATGCTATTAGCGAACGAATACAGGGGTCTTTGGCCCTAATTCGCTAACGTAAGCCCTATTAAAATTTAAACCAATTACAGTGGCGTGCACGATCCATAAAAACCACACCAAAAATTTTGGATTTGCAATGCAAGCGATCGCTGCAGTATTTGAAAAGGCTTAAATCGAACGCTAATTTTTAGCGATCCCCACTGTAAATACAAGGGGGTAGGTGCTAAAATAGAGCCTAAAACCAACAAATTCGCACAAAAGCAGTAATATTTTCGTCAATATGCGTGCTGTAAAAATGCGACAATAACCAAAATAAAACCTAAACTTCAGGCTTTCCAGCGATACAAAATGCATTTTAATGCACAAGCTATAACCTTTCCGGGTTTATAATTTGTCAATAATATTAATTGCTAACAAGGGCTTACGCATTAGCCTAAGTGCGGCGTAATGCTAATTGCGTTGTAAAAAGCTGTAATTACAGGGTTTAAATGTATTAAATTTACTAATTTTGGGATTAATAGATTTAATTCATTAATGGGGGAAATTGTCCTTTATTTCCTTTATATATTTTCCGACATCTAAGTGGAGGTCCGCACCCCGCAAAAGGTTCCGGCACCGCATACGATTTTCCGAAAACTTATTTTCTATACGTTGTTGAAAAAACACCCTCATTTCCATATAAACCATTTCTGGGTTCGCACTAATTTGCTGATTTAGTGAAAATTTCAACCCGTTACAGGGTAGGTAACTCGTAAATGCAGGGTGGGTTTTAAACCCGGTAGAGGGTGAAACCCCACTCGCTGATTTTGGATCGCAACTCCTGCAACACACAAAATATAATAGAAAATCCGACAGCCCCATTTCAGCACTATCTATTGTGGCTTATTTACAGATAGAAGTGGACCCATTGCATGCTAAATAACGCATATAATTAACAGAATTTCTCGCTATTAATTGGATATATTTAAAGAATTTATTAATTATAATTATTATATAACGGGGCGTATTTATATTGTCACCTGTGAAATCCGTTATATAATCGATGGAAATTTGTTTCCATAACCTGTCCGGTATTAGTAGAGGTTATAATAAATTTTATTTGCGTTGTTTTTATGGTTTTATCCTGCGGTAAATGTCGCAATTGCGTACGAATCGTCGGATATATTCGGTTATTCCGTCCTAATAATAATTTCGGGCCAGGATTGTAAATCTATTATTTTTATCGGAATAGCTAATTATTAGGGATTTGTGGGTCCGTTGCAAAATTACCGTAATTAGGGGTTCCCAATTAGGTAATTAAAAGCGGTTTTTGTATAATAGCGTACCGGAAACGTTTATTAAATAATCCGTTATTTATATTATCGTTTCCGCTTTGGGTGGGAATCGTTTTATATCTTGTTGGACTACGTTTCGTTTATAAGCGTATACCGGGTTTGCTATACTATTTCATTCCAAAATCCTGCTATATAAGGTTATTAAAAAATAAATATTTTTTCCGGGACCGCCGGCAATATATTTTATGGTAATGTTTTAAAAAATGCCGATAGTGGTTATACCGGTTATTAGGCGTAACATTGTCGTTTTTTTCGTCAATTTCGTCCTGCTTTCGTTTTAACAACGTGTCGGGGATTATCGCGTATTCCCCTGGTCGGTATTTTAAAATATAATTAAATTTAAATAAGATTTTAACCCACCGCATTTGTCGTCTAATACCATTTTCGGTTTTGTAAAATATTTGAGCGTTTTATGATCCGTAAAAATGAAAAAGGGAAAACGAATATTGCGTCATTCCGTTTCCCATATTTGCAAACAATAGACGACCGTGAACAACGTTTTTATCGTAAATAATATAATTGCGTTGGGTAATCGTTAATTGAGCGGAATAAAATATTACCGGTCTTAATAACCCGTTTTTCCCCTTTTATATTAATACCCCCCCGATAATTGCGCCGAAGCAGTCCGTTTTTATTTTCGTTTCCGTTTCGTTATTTTATTGGGCCAATACCAGCGTTTACAAAAATGTTTATTTAAATATTCTAAAAGCGGCGTCCTTTTTTAGTGTCCATTTAAACGGTGTTTTTTTCCTAATAAGCTGAATTGAGGGCGCCGTTAAACCCGAATACCAGTTTATAAAATCCCGGTAAAAATTGGCGAATTTTAAAAAACCGCGCAGTTTTCGTAATTTTGTCGGGGTTTCCCATTCCCGTATCGCGCGTAATCTTTCCGGATCAGTTTTTACGCTTGTGATAACGTATATAATGAATATAAAATACTTAACGGAAGTAATTGCGAACGCGTTTTCATCGAAATTTAAATTTAAACCCGCTTCTTTTAATTTTTTCAAAATGTGGGTAATTTTCCGCCAATGGTTTGTTTTGGAACCGGACGTATAAATTAAAATATCGTCCAATATATACCCGAGGACGCCGTTAGTATAAAGCTGGAGTGTGGCCCGGGCGCCCGCTAATCCGAATGGGTATATTAATTATTCGAACAATCCGAATTTTATACGAAAAATCGTAAAATATTTATTTTTTTCGGCTACGCGTAATTTATAAAAAATTGCGCGAACGTTTATTTTGGCAAACCATTCTACCCCGGATAGGGACCGGAATGTTCTCAGAATTAATAGTAAAGGATATTAGTCCTATATTATAATAGCGTTTAATATTTTATAATCGACGTATAAACGCCATTTTCCAAAAAATTTCCGAATCATTAGGACCGGGGCCGCGGTTAACGACGCGTTTATTTGGATCCATTTTTTATTTATTATATCGATTATTTATCGCCGTAACTCTAGCAATTAGTCGCGCGGTATATAATATAACCGGCCCTATAATAATAGCGGGGATTTACCGTTATTATTTTTTTGGATTCGGATATAATGGTCCAATTCGCTTTTATACGGAGGTAAAACCGAAATTTTACCGTTGTTAAATAAGTCTTCGAAACCTTTTAATTTTTCTGGTAACGTTGCCGGGGGTTTTGCGTCGTTTTTATCTACCACCGACAGGGTTAAAACCCGGGTTATATCCCGTAACGAAATAAAAACGAATTTCATTTATTTGTTCGCATTTTTTTTGTTTTTCGCGCCGTTATTAGGAATACGTTACCTATAGCCACCGTAAATTTCCTGTTTTTCGGACGCAGGGATAATTCCTGTACGAATAACCTTTTAACGGACCCTATTTTTAATTTTCCCTGGTTTGGGTTAAATACCATTTTTCGGTGGGTTATCCAAAAAAATCCCAGGAATATGTCCTGCGTTAATCCCGGGATTATATAAAAAGATATTGGCGCAAAGTAACCGTCGATATCCACGTCGTAATTGCCCATTTCCCGTATATTAGTTCGCATTCGTCCCGTTACCGTACCTATTCGGCGGGCTTATATTAGGGTGATTTTTATTATTTTTAATTTTTCGGTACAATTTTTGTTTATTACCGCGTAATATTCGCACTTTAAATCCATTTATGCAATTATAGATGTCGTAAAATGAGTTAAAACCGGGATAAAAGAAGGTCGCCCATTTATTATAATTTATCTTTTTTTAACTGCTTTCTACGATTTATATTTGCTAATATATTATATAATAGTCGGGGCCCGTCGCGTCGGTTTTTTTTCGGGTAAAAATTGTAGCTCAGGGTTAATTTGTTTTTTTCGGGCTCGTTCGCCGTTGGGCGTATAACCGGCGCGAATTAGTAATTTTGGGCGTAGTCTAAAACGGACCCGCAACGGAGGTAAGCCCCTATTTCACAGCGTCGCTGGAATCTTCGAATGGATATTTATAGGGCCCGATTTTTCCCCTTTATTTTTATTTAATCGGCGCTTTTTTAGTTTTTTACCAGCGTTATAACGGTTTTAATCAACCTTTATCGTTAATACGTTTATTATTATTATATTTTTTAAATTTGTTTGTAAAGGATTTGAAAAAAAGGCGTTCCGTTTTTAGTTAAAACGTTTATCCAAATCGATAATTTCGAAATTTTAGGCGCAATGGCGGTATATGGTAATAAATCCGTAATAGGAGTTGGAAACGATACCCTTTTTTACCGACGCTTTTTTTATCCGATTAACGACCCGGAAACGCAAATAATTGGCCCGTATTTTGTTTAATTATCCGAAACCCTCGACCGTAATAAGGAGGCGTTCGAATTTAATAAGAAAATATGCGAATAATTCGCCGTATCGTATTCGGAATGTTTTTAATTCGGCGCAGGTTTGGGATTTTTTATAAAAACTGTTATACGTGCGCCCTAAATATTCATTAAAATTTTCATGGTTATATTTTCCTCCCGTGCCTTTTATTTCGTAAAAGAAGCGGATTGTATTTTATATTATTATAAAAAAATTAAATTATACGTGTTCGAATTGGTCGCGCTAATTTCCGATAAGTTCCGCGTCGCGTATTAATTTATACGAAATAATTTGCTTCCAAATTGTGAACGCAGCCGGTGCGCCGTCGTACGGTGGGGGATTATGTAAAAGTTTTTTTAGTCGTTATTTTTACGCGATCGCGCCTGCGTTTAAGGAACAAAATTGCATTTAAACGATGCGTTTTTTTAGCATTGCGATATTCGCGACCAGCTTTTGGTAAAAATCGTGGGTTTCCCCTCCCGGGCCTGGCCTTAGGTTAGCCATTATTATATTTAAATTAAATATTAGTCAATATTTTAGGGTAAACCAACGGCCTAAGGACCGTTAAATATTTTTATCGGTATTATTACTAATATTTGGGGGGGAGAAGGAAGGAAAAGGTGTGTGTCCGGGTCGTGGTAATATCCTTCCCTTTATATATTATCCCTGACCCGCTTTTGTATTTTATCACTTAATGCGTGCCTTAGGCACGAATCCATAACAGTGATGCTGTTTTATACGGCGGGGAAAAATATGCGTATTATTATATACGCATTTAAATTATGGAATGATTTCTTCGATTTATTTGTTTCTGGATTTTGGTTTCGACGTTGCCTAAGGATAAACAATAAAATCGATTTCACCGTTAAAGGGTTTTAAAAACTTCAACTGGCGGAAATTTGGCAATATTACCATTAAGGTTTTTCTCGAAAAACCGGCGAACTATATTTAATTTGCAAAACATGTTTGCAAATGTTAAAATATCCCCAATCTAGTGAAAAAAACCAATGTAATGCAACCAGCACCTTAAAACGGTACTGGAATATAATTGTTTGTATTTAAAACGAATTCGGATCACAAAAAGATTCACTTAACCGCAATTTAATTCTTGCGGACTTTTATATGGTAAATTCTCTCCGTTTATTAACGGAATATAATCATCCATATAAGGATTACAAATAACCATTTTATATAATTATCCATTTGATATATATTATCAATATATTCGCAATAGTTATTACATAACTATACTTTTTTAAACGAAAAAAGCCACAAATATACGAAAGACGAGGTCGATGAATTAAGCGTCCGATATTGCATTTTATTGCGAAAAGGATTTAATATTGTATAAAATTCGGAATTTAGAATATTTGTACAAAATCGAAACGATCGAAAGGGTTTTATCGTTACAAACCTTCGCCCAAATATGCAAAAATATATCCGAAAATATTATTGTCCAAAATTTAATAATGTCCCCAAAAAATGTAAATTCTTCTTAGTTGTGGACGGATGGATAAACCCCGGTTTAAATTACTTCTTGGGGTACTATGACCGCTTATGTCGACAGTAATTAGGTACGTCGGTATTTTATGTTAGGTTTTATTGCAACTAACGCCAGCAAAACGAAGGAATAACTGGGAAAATTTACCGTTCAAATTACTTTTAAATATAAATTAAAAGGTAAAATATTGGTTATCACAATTGATTATACTTCCAATGTCCGTATCGGGGACGTTATTACGGAGATTCCAAAAATACTCCCCAACCACAAATGCAATTAAAAATCTCACAAATCCTTTACATAATTTACGTTCTACTCTTAATAATAAAGGCCATATATTAAAGTTTTTATACTCCCAAAGCAAGTTTCGGCATATTTTCTGTCAATTCCAGTAGTAAGGAACATTTAGCCCTAATAATATAAAGGAACTTAAAATATGGGATATATCCCCAAAACATATTATCGTCCAAATAAATGTTTAATTTTATAAAGGAATTTGAAATATAATTATTTAACATATTATTCCTTATATTGGCCACGGTATTTGGCGGTTTTACTGCACTAAAACCCGAAACGTGCCGAGCTTATTTGCAATTTGCAATAAATTACAAGCGAATTTGGCGTTAAAAGACCCCGTCTTTTGATTTAAAATATATAGACGAAATGGAGTTAAACCATTTCGGCTATTACGCGTGCGTTTTAACTGCGTAAAACCATAGCATTATTTGTTAAACAATACTCTGGGTAAATAAAAGGCTAGGATAACCGGGCGAATTCGATTGTATCCTAACGTTGAATATTTGCAAAAAGTTGGACGATTTTTACATGTTTTTTAATAACGATGAAACTTATCGCGGTTTTTACCAATATTTTTGGCGCCAATAAAATGGAAACAATTGCGTACGTTTTATTTGGGTTAAAAGCCATTGGAGTTGTTTTAACCAATTTCGAACGGAAGTTTAAAGGAAAAGCCCAAAAATATCCACAAACGGGATAATATATAAATTTAAAAAAGGTAATTCGTATTATACGAGCAAAATTGGATAAACACATCGACCTAACCTAACGTTAAAAAATTGAAAAATATACCTTATACCGGCTATTTTTATCCCATTTAGGCGGACGGTTGTTGAAAAAAATAAACTCCGATATCACGCAAAGCATACTAACCAAAAAATGGAATATTTAGTTAATCGAAGCATTAATCGTTTGGCCGAATTGTATTGGCAAAAGCAATATCCAAATTTCCACCCCAAAACCAAATCAATTCACCCGGAAACTGTGAGGAGGTTACGAGATAGAATAAGCTTAATCTTGAACGCGGGGAAAGGTGGATCACGTATAAGGCTGATGGAACGTTGAAATGGCAGATAACCGTCTGCTAGCGGGTAATAGAGATGATATATTGTTGTTGCACAATCGATTCGTTGAATCGTTAAATCGATAAAGGTGATGAATCTGAGGCTAAGTTATGAATTACGTGTTCAAATCCGTAGGTGCAGATCTTCGATCCGGATGTCCGGAATGCGGGGTCACGTCACATGATTTGGCTTTATTCATGTGACTGACCTGCCGACCTATTGAGCCCAACGGCCTATTGTGCTTATGCATGCACAGAAAATCTGCGACCACAACGGGATTCGAACCCACGCATTTCAACGTATATATGATATAGATTATGGTACGTGCATTATACCACTAAGCTAGATTAAATATGACGTATTTGTCTTGTTGTTGAAACTATAAACAAAGACGTGATATATAAAGCTTTGTGTGTATAAACGCGTATACGTTTTATTTGTTATTTATTTATTTATTCGATGCAGGGTGACTAATAAAATTAGCCCGTGCTAGCCGTTATAAAATAATGCAGGGTAGCTAATATAATGAGCCCTGCGCTAGCCATGTTCACAGAAACGGGTCCAGTTTTGTTTACTTTATAACGGAAGCCAAATCCAAAAAAACGCAACTATATTTTTAACCAAAATTCAAATCTAACAACTAACCCATATTCCATCGATCGTTTGATTGAAACAAACATCCGGTTAAAAGTTAAAATATTTTTATTTAAAAGTCCTTATTTTCAAACTATGGATAGTTATAGGGATGAACATGTCAATAAATATATTAATTTTTGATTATTTGCTGCAATTATGGAAAACGATATTAACTTTTTAAACTGGTGGGCTACCTATAAAACCAAAACCCCGGAATTCGCCCAAATCGCCCGCGATATTTTAATTACTTTTGCTATTTTGATTTTTGTTAAACGTATATAATTATAATCGCGTAATTGGATTATCTCTAACAGATTTTCGTTAATTTTATCTATAATCCGGGTCCGTGCTGTTATTTACGCCTCCATTAAAAAAAATCAGTTTCTTAATCGGGATTAAAACTTTTATCGTATATAAAAGATTTATATCCCCGGAAAAGGAAAAAGTTTAAAGCGACCGTTTTAAGGAATTTGCTGCGTTCGTACATAATTTGGGGGAATAAAACGAAAATTTAGATTCGGATAACAATAATCCTATTTAAGTAACGGTCGCTAATACCCCATTCCGGGGAAATATTAACCACATGCCCCCATTACCCGTTTCTAGTTAAAAAGGGTTTTAACCTAATAAATTGTTACTCAAAACCCCATTTAGGGTAGTAAAACGGGTACGGGGTAGTATTGTATAGGGGCGTAGTTGGAAAAATGCCCAATTGTAAAATAAAGGTTCAATATATTTATTTTCCTTTTTATATTTTATTTGCAATTGTAGATTTATATAATATTTAATCTATCATCGTAATTTTATATTATACTTGATTTATTATCGTGATTTTTTATCACATTTCATTTTCAATTATAAATCATATTTTATTTGTAATTGTGATTTTACCTATAATTCGAATAAAAATCATAAGTATAAAATTGCAAAATTTGTAATTTTACGGGTTTTCCCACAGGGGCCCGCGGGTTGCTAGGAAAACCTCTGTACGGTTTTTGGCCGGGCGGGGCCCCCCACAAAACATTCATCCCACCCACGGGTTAGCCGCCCCACCTATTTGGGCTGCCACGGGCCCCCGTGGGGGGGTTTTGGAATGCCTTATATAAAAATGCATATACCTTACCTATCCGCCTATTTAACGGCTTGAGTAATACGGTATATGTTACTTATACGCGTTATTTAGCATGCAATGGGTCCACTTTAATTTATATATAAGCCGGAATAAATAATGCCGAAGTGGGGCTGTCGGTGTTGTCGGATATTCCGTTATGTTTTGTATTATAGGAGTTGCGATTTAATGGTTAGCGAGTGGGGTTTACCCGGTACCGGGTTAACACCCACCCTACCCCTATAAATCAGCTACCCTCTATCGGGTTAAGATTTTCACCAAATTAACAAATTAATGCGAACCCAAAAATGGTTTATATGGCGATAAGGGTGTTTTTTTTCAAAACCCATATAAAATAATTTTTCGGAAAATCGTCTGCGGCGCCGGAACGTTTGCAGGGGGGCGGACCCCCATTTCGATGTGGGAAAGTATATAAGGGAAATAAAATAAAGTTGACCCCACCAATAAACTTAAGCTATTAATCCCAAAATTAGTAAACCCTTTTAGTAAATAATATAATGCATTTACGCCCTGTAATTACAGGTTTTTATAACGCAATTAGCACCACGCCGCACCTAGGCTAATGCCTAAACCCCTATTAGTAACCCATATTATTTATAGTATATTCACCAAAATTAAATATTGTGAATATAGCTAGCGCAGGGCCAATTATATTAGCTACCCTGCATCCTCTTATAACGGCTACCACAGGCTAATTCTATTAGTTACACTGCATCTAACTAATAAAAAAATAATAAATAAATTGTATACGCGGTTATATATATAAAGCCTTATATATCACGTCCTTGTTTATAGTTTTAGCAACAAGTTAAATACGTCACATATAATCTAGATTAGTGGTATAATGTACGCACCATAATCTATATTATATATATGTTGTTAAAGTGCGTGAGTTCGAATCCCGTTGTGGTCGCAGTTTTTTTATACATGCATAAGCAAAATAGGCCGTTAGGCTCAATGGGCCGTTAGGCTCAATAGGTCGGCAGGTTAGTCATATAAGTAAGGCCATCCACGTAACGTGACCTCGCATTCCTGACATCCGGATCGAAGATCTGCACCTACGGATTCGAACACGTAATTTACAATTTAGCCTTAGATTTATCACCTTTATAACTTTCATCGATTTAACGATTCAGCGAATTAATTGTGGAATAATAATATATTATCTCTATTACCCGCTAGTAGACGGTTATTTGCTATTCTAACGTTCCAATAACCTTATACCTAATCCACTTTTCCCGCGTCAAACATTAAGCTTATTCTATCTCGTAAGCTCTTCACATATATCCTACTATCCACATAGATGCTACCCCCCACGAGTAAAAATCTTGAAATTTGGTTAAAAAATAAAGATAATATTGAAAGAACCACAAAATTGATTATACATCGAAATACTAGTGACGCTATAAACGGAGTAAGGGCAAGTAAGATCATATTCGCCCAACTATATATATATACAAATAAAAAATAAATCGTCGCTAATAATTCTAATAAATGCTATATCCGACGTATAAGCCGCTTCATTTTACGATTTCTATTTAACTTTTTTCTAACCGAGTGTTGGTCGCCAAAATGCCCAAAACACCGCCATAAACGGCGAAATTCGACAATTTGTCCTCAAACCTAAACCAGACCGATTTTTGCAAGGACCCACTGGTATATTGCACAACCGCACTTAAACCACGAAATGGAGCGAAACGAATAAAATGGATTATATGTGAAGTTTTAGGCTTCAGGGATAACCCCTGAGATTAGTAATGAGGGGGTTGTTTTTTTGAAAAGCCCATATAATAAAATTTTCGAAAAATCCTTTGCGGCACCGGAACGCTTGCTGGCGTGCGGACCCTTATTTTGCTTTCGGAGGGTCTATAAGGGGGATAAAGCAAAGTCTCCGACACCAATTAATTATGCTATTAATTCCAAAATTAATGATATTAATCCCAAAATTAATCTTATTAATCCCAAAATTAATCTTATTAATTCCAAAATTCTGTGAGTTTAATCCCTGTACCTACAGGCTTTACCGCACTACTTAGCACCACGCCGCACCCAGGCTAATGCCTTAGCCCCTGCTAATAACCCATCTAATTAACACTGGTTTTTGCGTTTTTCAAGTTACAAAGTTCCAAATAATACTCCGCAGGTTTTTTTTATTTCTTCGATTTCTATTCTTGTTTTTGTTCAAATATTTGGTTATATACAGTACTTATACTAGTTCCTGCGTATATCCTCCGAATATAATGCAAACACCCGCCATAAACAGCCAAATCCGACAAATTGTCCACAGATGAAAACGAGCGCGGTCGTTGGGTGGATTTAACCCACAAGTACAACGAACGCCGCAATTAAGTCACCACTAAGGGGAACGGGATGGATTAATCGCGGAGCGTTTATTTAAGGATAAGCCCTGAGGCTTACGATTTCAGTTGCATATAATAATATTTGTAACGCTTAAGACCAGTAGAATATTTTTCAATTGGGGTGAAATCACTTTCACAGCCGGCGATTTTCATACAAAAAGCGCCCAAAGCTACCATCACTTTACTTTTACGTTTCTCCACTAAAAACCGGTTTGTTTAAAATCTGTTTCAATATGCCTTCGTTATAATTCTTTTAGGGATTAATTATACTCACTTTCTTCATTTGCATACTTTATCGCCTTTTGGATGCAGTCCGGGGTGCCGCAATAAGGGAAATAAATGGGCGATACTGAAATTACCCATTTTTCTGGAGGATAGGAAATGCGCGCTTCGCATTTTTTTCCAACAAAAACCGAGGTGTTTTGATTTTTTTTATTTGGCAAATTAATTTCGGTATTAACTTTGGCGAACCCCATACGTTCGTATGTAACGCTGTTAGGACTTTTAAATATGGCAATTATGCAAGCGTCAACTACTTCTCCGGGTCCCGCATGTTGGTATCGATGTATCAGGGGTGATTTGCTAACGACGAAAACTGGTAAAAAAATAAAAGCGGTAAAAGTAAAAATTGGCGGCAAAATCATCGTTAAAAGGTTTGGGTTACGATAAATATAAAAAGAAAATTTGCAATAGGGAGATAATGTCCGATAAAAGTAATGTTTTTTATAACCCGAAATGGTTTGATATAAGTTGCGAGAATTGGTGGGAGAAACTATACATATCAATTAAATGTAAAGCTGTGGTGTCAGGAGGATATTAAGCTTTTAAATGGTAGAAAACACAGCCGATAAATAAATGATTAGCAATTATTTGTTGAAATATACATCGGCGTAGCCCGAGGTAAGCCGGGATACGGGGGTTTAAAATATATAAAATCTAAATTTAAATAGAAGTAATTTTGGAATTTTAGCTGCGTAATTACTTTTCCCATTATTAACAGGATTTTCAGGTTTGCATTACATAGTTTTTATATTATTATTAGTTTAACTGTTAATTTAATGCCATATTAGTTTAATTAAACTCAGTTCGTTACCCAATTAGGCGATTAATTGAATTTTACCATTTACTATTAAAACCTAACATTGGTCGGATAAACGTGGTTAATTTTTATTTTTCATCCAATCTTTTAACCTAATTTTAGCGATTATTCCTACAACTCAAACTTCGACAATTCGATTACGTCCCACGTGGTTCAATTTCATTAAAATAATTTATTTCGACGCCCCTGCTGCGTAATGTGAACTGACCGCCCCGTATACCTTTTACGATATGTTTTTTCGACCAATTAATTCTATTGGCCGAAACAATCGCGTTTATTCAAGGATGAAGGAACTTTATTGCATTCCGCCGTCTATAATAATATAAGGGTCTATTATAAAAACTTATAATTGCATAATTGAATAACGGCATACCTAAATTGCCATTATGCAAATTATTTGTAATTCCTTTAGTTAAAAGTTTATCCCTGAAACCTTACTTTTAGTACTTGAATTTGACCACTAAATAGTTTTTGTTATTTAGCATATGATATGTGCACTCCAATTTACATATAATCCACAATATATAACGCAAAAATAAGGCTATTAAATATTCCGTTAAATGTTAAATACAGGAGTTGCGATTCGTACAAGTTAGGGACTGGGGACACCCTGTACCGGGTTCAGCATTAACACTGCTTTTACGAGAAGATTGCCCTATACCTGCTTTATGTTTTTTCGGTTGCAAACTAAGAAATAGTTTTTATATAAATTAAGGTGCTTTTTCGAAGGTATATATAAAATAGTTTATGGGAGGTCGATTTGCGGTAGCGCAGAGTCTAATCGTATACAGACACCAGTTCCAATGTACAAATGTACCAAAGAATAAAACTTGTTTTTCCACCAATAAACTGTTGCTTATTTGCGTACTGCGTCACGTTTTAATTTATTTGGATCTATTAATAGATGGTTAAACGATTGGTATTAATGCAATTAATGCATTAATTATGCGTCGTTATATTTAGTTTAATTATTCATATCCTTTATTAGTATGTATATTATTAATGCATTAATCATGCCACGTTATAATTAGTTTAAGCATGGATTTCCTGTATTATGATGTGTGTTATTCATGAATTATAATCCCAAATGGGCTTTTATTGATAATATGGGTTATTAACAGGGGCTTAAACATTAAACCTCGGTGCGGCGTGGTACGAACTAGTGCTTTAAAGCCTGTACATGCAATGGTTCAATGCCCTTATTTTGGAATTAATAGCTTAATTAATTGGTTGGGGAAATTTTGCTTTATCTCCCTTATGTAACTCCCGATATCGCAATAGTGGTTTATAGGCCAGAAAGTGTTGCGGTGCCGCAAACGATTGTCCGGAAAATCTTTTTATATAGGTTTTTGAACACATACCTTCATTAACAAACAAACCGTTTTCGGGTTCGCACGCAGTGGTATAAGGTAGTTGATTCGTAAATTTAATGTGGTATTTTACGCGGTATTGGGTATACCCCATTCGCTGACTCCGGAATCGCAACTCTTTTAAATATAAAAGTAGCGGATAATTCGACAACCCCATTTCGGCACTATATAATGTGAGTTTTATACAACTAGAAATGGATTTATTCCATGCAAAATAATGCATATAATTAACAATTGAACTGCGTATACTAACATGGATTTTATATTGTTAATAAACGTAAACGTTAGGTGTTGTTTTGCTCATTATCTAATTTTTACGGTATATTTATTGATAAAAGTATTATTGCTTTTGTAAGAATAATCCATTATAAATGAACTGTTAGCATTTATTTGCCCTGCATTTATAGGGCAAGTTAGTTTCAGGGCTTATCTTTAATGCCTAGAGCTGCACAATTGATCCACTTCGCTCCCTTTGCTCCACTTCGTAACTTAACTTAATTGCGGCTTGGCAATATACCTGTGGGTCCATCCAAAAAAACGCTTTAGTTTAGGTCTAAGAATAATTTGTCGACTTTCGCCGCTTATGGCGGTATTTTCGTCAATTCGGCGACCAACACTCCGTTATAAAAAATAAATAAATATGGTAAAAGTACGCGGTTGGTACTTTAAGTATAACATTTAGTAGAATTAGTAACAAGGATATAATCTATATTTTTTAATGCTGTAACGGCCAAGCTTGATAATATTTGCCATGAATGCGCTTAGCGCTATATTATTGTTGGACCTTTTTTCCAGTAATGACTTTCTTTTATATTACTTTCGTTTTTGACCAAGGTTGAAAGGTTTTTGCACGTAGAGGGTGGTAAACATAGTCTCAGTGCTTAGACTAAACCCCCCCGCTTCGCAGTGGGGACCGAGCGCTCCATATACGTTTCAGCCACATGGCTTTTCGACCAATTACATTGGCCGAAAAAAACGCGCTCGTTCTAATCTAAGGACATTTTGTCGCATTTCGCCGTTCATGGCGGTACCACCAAGGATAATTTGTCGCATTTCGCCGTTTATAATGGTAATATTAATAATATACTTAATGCTGCAATATCGCTAATAATTGTTTCTTTGAGATAACGATAATTTGTTGCCTTCTGCCGTTTATGGCGGGTGTATATGATATATTCGCACTATAATGGCAGTAATAAATGGTATAATTATAATATGCAAATAAATATTCGAATAGAAAAATAAATAAAAATTATAAAAATATAAACTAACCTGCGTTGGATTGATTGGAGGTTTGATGACCATTTTCATAATAGCTGCGTTTTGGTAACCAGTGTATTTGGAAAACTTTTTAAGTGTTTAGTAAAGTTTGTAACTTTTCATTATATTTAGTTCTCATTTTGAATAATAGTGTATAATATCAATATAGAAGCGAATTACAATATTTATAGTGTAGCGG
This sequence comes from Pyricularia pennisetigena, assembly GCF_004337985.1. NCBI lineage: Eukaryota > Fungi > Ascomycota > Sordariomycetes > Magnaporthales > Pyriculariaceae > Pyricularia > Pyricularia pennisetigena. The sequence goes on from NC_043743.1 coordinate 4,418,685, forward strand.
ATCAAGAGTTGCAAGGTCCATGCAATTATCGATTTAAAGAAAGGTTTTATGAATATTTTTATATTAACTAGTAATTTATTAAAAAAACTGAATAGTTTATGCAAATATCGGAAAATTGAAAATAACTTTAATGTGTTAATTCTTTGACATAGTTATAAATATATGTTATTCAACTTATTTTTTCTGATTTTATTTGATTAAATACAGCAAAACATACAAAAATAAAATAAATTCAACATTTTTATTTCAAAAAACAATAAAAGGGGTATTATAAATCGGGTTCTACGTGGCGTTTGTTTATATACGTCATCCACCCCTTGAAATCTTGGTTTTCTCAAGGTTAAAATTTGTAAAAATATCAAAGCGTTTCGATAGTAAATTATATACAAAATTAAATATACCTTACCTATCCGCATATTTATCGCTTTATATAATCGGGTATATGTACTAAACTGTANNGTGCAGAAACTGTAGAGTCTGGCTGCAAAACAAAAATAATATAAAATTAATTAAATAAAGCGAAAAGATATATAAAATACATATTTAGTGTTCTTTATTATAAAACAGTTTTTAAAGCCAATAATATAAGTTAAACTCAAGTTGGACGTTTGTTTATGTACGTAATCCACTCCCTGAAGCTTTGGTTTCATTATTGTTAAAATTGGTAAAAATGCAAACAAATCTCGATTGTAGATTATATATTCAAAATGTATATTGTGCCTATCCGCTTATTTAACTGCTTATATAATGCGATATACACACCAAAATCTGTTGTAACGGTATATATATATATATATATATATATATATATATATATATATATATATATAAATACGACTCTCTACGTGCAAAAAGTATAAAATTTGGTTAACAACTAAAAATAATATTAAAGAAAATTGAAAATCGAAAAAAATCCGACAAAACAGTACTGCTATAAACGGATTAAGGGCAGGTGCTATCCATTTCGGCCGTTATAATAAACAAAAAAATAAATTAAAGGGTTGCTAATAGCGATATTAAACGCTATTTTTAACGATATTTTCTTTTTTATAGTCTCAGGGCTCATCCCTGAAGCCCAGAGCTCCACAATTGATCCACTTCGCTCCACTTCGTGTCTCAATTGCGGTTTTGCAATGTACCTGTGGGTCCATCCAAAGAACGCTCTGGTTCAGGTCTGAGGACAACTTGTCGATTTTCGCTACTCATGGCGGTATTTTCGTCAATTCGGCGACTAACACTCCGTTATAAAAAAATAAATAAAAATCGTAAAAATAAACGGTTTGTACGTTGAAAATAGCATTTAATACCGCTATTAACAACAACTTAGTTTATATTTTTATATGTATAATTGGGCGAATTTGCTAGGCCTTGCCCTTAATCCGCTCATGGCGGTACTATTTTTTCGATTTTATCTCGATTTTCGTATTTTTTTATATTATTTTTATTTGGTAATATAATTTCAAAGTTCTTATGGGTGGGGCATAGTATACATATAAATAAGTGTATACCAGACTTTGGTATATATACTCGATTATATAAGCCGTTAAATAAACGTATAGGTAAGGTATATACAATTTTGTATAAAGTTTACAATCGAAACGCTTTTATATCTTTGCTAATTATGGCGATAATAAGACCAAAATTCCAGGGATTGGATTACGTATATATACAAACGTCTACGTAATATCCGCTTCGTAATAGCGGCTTTAATACTATTTTTACTAAAAAACATGGTAAAATTATATTGTTTTTATATTTTTTATATTATTTAATAAAATATCAATGGTAAAAAAACGTTAAATAACATTAATATATAATAATTATCACTAATACTATATTAGAGTTTTTTCTAAATTTAAATATAATTGGGCGAATTACCAAGTTTTTTAATAAAATATTTGTTGAATGAAAAATGCTAATATAATATTTATTTAAAGCGGTAATCGCATGCACTTTCCACCGACACGCTAATTTGAAAATCGCTTTTATAATAATATATTTTATTTGTATAAAACATCTTTGTTTAAAACAATAAATTAAAGATAAAAATATGTATTAAAACTTAGAAAATATATTTAATATGTAAGTATTTATACAATTGGAAGAGATATACCCACGGCTCTTTTGCTCAAAAAATATAAAAAATCCATTTATCACAGCGCAGGTTACCTTATATTTTTACGATTTTTATTCCTTTATTTATTCGAATATTTAATTGTATACAGCGATTATATTATTGGTATTACGTATACAGTGCATGCACAGTGCAAAAACAGTATAAATACCCGCCATAAGCGGGGAAAATCGACAAATTGTCCTTAGACTAGAACGAGCGCGATCTTTTCGGCCAATGTAATTGGTCGAAAAACCATTTGGTTAAAAGGTACATGGAGCGCTCGGTCCCCACTGCGAAGCAGGGGGGTCTAGTCTAAGCATTGAGATTAAAAAATACCGCCACAAACGGCGAAAATCGACAAATTGTCCTCAAACCTAAACCAAAACGTTTTTTGGATGGACCCACAGGTACATTGCAAAACCGCAATTGAGCTACGAAGTGGAGCGAAGTGGATCAATTGTGGAGCTCTGGGCTTTAGGGATGAGCCCTGAGACTGATTTTACGGCCTATTGTGCTTATGGATGCACAGAAAATCTGCGACCATAACGGGGTTTAAACTCACGCACTTTAACAACGTATATATATTATAAATTATAGTACGTGCACTATACCACTAAGCTAGACTATATACGACGTGTTTGTTTTGTTGTTAAACCTATGAATATAGACGTGATATATAAGGCTTTATATATATAAACGCATATACGTTTTATTTTTTATTCATTTATATATTCGATGGAGGGTGACTAATAACATTAGCCTGTGCTAGGCGTCGTGGGAGGATGCAAGGTCGCTAATATATATAGCCCTGCGCTAGCCATGCTCAGAACGATAGTAAATGAAGTATAATATAAAATTATAATAATAAATCAAATCTAATATAAAACGACGATTATTAACCAAATATAGTATCAATTTACAATTGGCAATAGAATCTTAAAAGGAAAATAAATCTATTAAATTTTTATCCTACAATTGGGACTTTTCCGAATTAGGCCCATATAGAATATTTCCCTACACCCCTTTTCTTACCCCAAACAGCGTTCTTGTCAACAATTTGCTAAATTAAACCCCTTTTAGTTAAAAACGGGTCATAGGGGTATACGGTTAACACTTCCCCGGATGGGGGTGTTAGCGTGCGCTAACAAGAGAGGATTAACGTTATTTAAATTTTCATTTTCGTTTTATTGATTTAAATTATATATAAATCCAACGGACTTTGGAAACAACTATTTTTCATTTCTTCGTTTTCTGAGGACATAAATCCTTTGTTAAAGATAAACGTATTAATATAGAATAAAGAAAATAGTTTCTTTTTCATTAAAACGTAAATAATAGCACGGTCCCGGGTTACCGATAAAATTCGGGAAAATTAATTGAAGATGATTAAATCTTTTAATTCTAACGTCGGGTACCACCTAATGGCCACCCCCCCTGCTAGCCCCACAGAAATAAGAACACTTTTATTGTTATCCTCCAACTTCTATTATATATATCTCGATAAATTCCTCACTTTTGGACTTACGTTTTTCAAATCTTAATTCCACACTTTCCAATTGAGCAATTTGTTAAAAAACAGCTTATTTCCGCCATTATAAACGTTGGTAATGGCGAATCAATTGCAAAAACCTCCCGAAAATAAAATATACCTAAAACTACATGTCGTTACCGCTTTCAAAATTCTCAACCTTATGAAAAAGCATAAAATCCTTATTAAAAGCTTTTTACGAAATAGGAAAAATATTTAACTAATTGGGTATTTGCCCCAACAGTTTTCAACCTTCCGCCAACGCATTAAAAATTATGTTTTTTTACCAAACGAATTTTTTAGGCTGCCGAAAAGTTCAAAAACGTTGGAAAACAGGAAATAACCCGGTTTTTGGCTTATTATCCAATTTTTGAAACTTAAAGGCCCCGTCGAATAAAAACGCCCGGAATAATAGGGCTATTTGTTATAGGGTAAGCCAACGGCCTTGAGACCGTTAAATATCCTTATTGGTATTATTACTAACGCTGGGGAAGAAGGGAGGAAAAGGTGTATATCCGGGTCGTGGTAATATCCTTCCGTTTATATATTATCCCTAACCCGCTTTTATATTTTATTACGTAATACGTGCCTTAGGTATAAATCCATAATGTAACCCGTATTCGCCCGTCCTTTATCGGGTATAATCCCTATTTGGAAATATAAAAGCAATTTAACGGGCGCGTATCCTAATATAATTTACCCGTCCATTATTCCGGGCGGTGTAAACCCGTGGTCGGGTTTTACCCTCCTATTTTCGGCCGCGGTTATATCGCGGGTTTTTTATCCCCGGTTCCGTTTACGGGCGGTTATTATAATTCGCCCTCTCCCAATTTTAATTGGTATAAATCCGTAATCGAATTTTATCCTCCCGCCTTTAGTTGCGATTATATTGTAATTTTTTTATCGTACCTGCCGTTTACGGGTAATTGTCGCGGTTTATTTTCTTTTCATTTTGGGCGGTATAGGGCCGTAGTCGGGTTTTGCCCTCCTACCTTTAATTGCGGTGGTGTCGCGGTTTTTTTATCGTATTTACCGTTTACGGGTATTTGTCGCGGTTTATTTTCCTTTTATTTTGGGCGGTATAAAACCGTGGTCGGGTTTTACCTTCCTACTTTTAATTGCGGTAATATCGCGGTTTTTTTATCGTATTTACCGTTTGCGGGTATTTGTCGCGGTTCACCTTTTTTTCATTTTGGGCGGTATAAATTCGTTTATTTATTAATATAATTCCTTTCCCGTAATGGTTACGGTTTTTGTTTTTCGTATTTTTCCCGCGTTATCGTCCTAATCCTTTTTACTTTCCAATTTTTCCTCCATTCGAATCCTTTTCGTTTTTATTCCCTTTTTTTTCTACCATTTATCGATTTTTCCCGTTTTCCCCTCGTTTTGTTTTTTATTTATACTGTTTTTATTTCGTCCGTTTTTATTTCCTGTTCGTTCCTATTTATTATTTGTATCGTTATTTATCGTTACCGCGTCGTTATTATATCCCGGGTTTTTATTTTTTTAATCGCGTTATAAATAGCGTTTGGATAAACCAGTGCCGGTAATGGAAATAACCGGCCTCCCCACCGTAATGGTTAATTATTTTCATCGCACAATAAAAACGGTCGCCCATTTGTAAATTATATCGATTAAATACCGATTAGGTGGTATTATTAATTTATATTCGCAATATTTTCGTCGCGTTATCGGTACCGCGGAGTTTTAGGGTAATTTAAATAACGACGAATATACCGTTCCGGAAAATGTATTTATTTTTTGCGTTTTTTGTGTAAAAACGTCCAAAATTAACGGGGTTTGGGAATATGGCCCTGCCCCCGACGGTACTAATTACCAACGATATCGCGATACCAAAAAATCGCATTATTATTATAACGAAACCGTTTACGTTTTTAATCCTATCCTCCGCCGCCGTTTGCGAAAATTAAAAACCACGATTTATAATGGTCGTTATATCGTCCAACCCTTAGTTAAAAACACCGTCGTAAATAGCAAAAAGATTTTTGGTAAAAATACCGTGTTGTTTCGAAACTTTTTTACCGCGTATACCAATTGAATCCGCGTTTATTAAAACGTATAAAATAAAATGGCTAATTCCGGGGCCGTAACGACCCCTACTAAAAGCATTATCTTTGCTGTTATATTTAATACCCCTTTTCGCAGCGGCGGTAATCGTAACCGTTAATTGGTATAAATTCTCGCACGCGGTTTTATTTACCTGGAAATACGTTTAACTTTTTTAATATACAATTATTTCGATAACGTTATTAATTTTTTAAAATTTTTTCAGGAACGTAATACGTCGCGCTATAAGGAAAATTTGTAGGAGGCGCGCCGAAATAATAACGCTTTCGTTGTTTTAACTACCGTCCTAATCTTTTCCCCCGCCGTTTTTATGTACCAGTTTCGCCCCGCGTATTCCCTACGCCTTTTCGTTTTTATTATTATTACGCCCCGTCGACGTTTTGAAATTTTTTTTCGCGTTACCCCGTCGTATTTCGTTTTATTTGTGCCCCGATTCGGTATATATCTGGTTTTTCGCGTCCCCGTACCCCTATTTCGTCGCGTTTTCGTATTTTTGGTCGTAATATAAGTAAAAACCCGTTTTTTTGGAAAATCCCGTTATAAACCTTTTTTAATCGAAAATATTGCCCGACGTTATACCGCCCTATCAAGGGAAATTAACCAATTTTTTAAATAGTGGAAATTCCCGGTTTTTCAAAATAACGCGGAAAATAATAAAATAAAAAAAAAGGACGTTAAAATAAAGGAAAAAAATAAAAAAAGGGAAACCTGGATAGCGAATTGGAAGCGTATAATTCGGTTTTTAATTAATATTTTATCGCCGCGCAAAATTATTATTTCGTTTTTTATATATTAATTTAATTTAAAAATTGGGTGGGTGGGATGCGGTTACGTCGCTTTAAAAATGGGCGCGGGTTATATAATAATTGGTTTATTTTTATTGCATTTCGCCCCGGTAAAGGGTTTAATTTTGCGTGTTTTTTTTACCGTGCGTTTGGTTAAATTAATATTTATTCTAGGTTTACCGCGTCGTTTCCTTTCCGGGGAATCGTCGATTTTTTAATTAATTGTAGCAAATCTTTGGTCCGGTTGGATATTTAATTGTTAACGTCGTTTCGATATTGGGCCATTATTTATTTGGGCCGGCCCCATTTTGCTTCGAATTCGTTTAATACCCATATATTTTCTATTATTACCAAATCCTCCCACGTAAATTTATTGTATTTTCTCCATTTTATTAAAGTTTTACGTTTACGTTTTTTTTTTATTACGTTTTTCGCGGCCAGGACTTTTTCCATTACCCATTTTTCCGCGGTTTCGTTATTTAAATCGGATGGGATTAATAACGGGCCGGGTTTAATATCGGTATAAATTTGGGACGGTAATAGGTCGTCCGCGGTTTTTTCGATTAATTCCACGTAAAAAATAGGGTAGATTTTTTTCGGGACGTTTAACGTAATTATTAATAGTGTAAAAATCGCTACGACCGTATATTTATTCGCCACGAAATTAAATTTTTTATTCGGGCGATTAATTTTAACGTTTCGTAAGTTAAAAAAAATTTTATCCCTTATTTTGAAACGGTTCGCCGGTTTCCGTATTTTATTTGCGTTTTTTTTTAACGTTATTATATATAAATTATAACGGCGTGGGCCACGTTTATACCGTTTTTAAAATACTGTAAAAATAAATTCGCGCGATTTTTGGGCGTGGAACCCGGTCGTCCGTTTACCTATATTACCGGGACCGCGTTTACCTCGTATTTTAATAATAATTTATTAAGATTAATTCCCGTAATTAACGAATTCCTATTATTTAACGCTAATTAAACGGCCGGTAAATGTCCGGGTTAATTTATTTGGTTAAATACCACGAAAACTTTTAAATAATATTATATTTCCTAATTAATCCGTTCCATACCCCCGTCCGTTTTTGGGTGGTAAAACGTCGATAATAATTGTAAAATTCCTATTTATCGGTACAATTCCGACCAAAAACCCTTTACCTAATCCGACCCCCGGTCCGATATAATCGCGTTAAAAAACCCCTAAACCGCTATTAAATGGAAACGAATTTCGTAACGCAAATTTCGGTTTTTATCGAATTTATCGTTTTTAATTGGACATATTTGGAAAATTTATTAATTATAACCATTATATAACGCGGCGCGTCCGCACTATTACCTGGAAAATCCGTTATAAAATCGATGGAGATTTATTTCCAAAATTTATCCGGTATTGGTAAAAATTATAATAATTTTTATTTGCGTCGTTTCGATGGTTTTATCCTGCGGTATATATCGCAATTGCGTACAAATCGTCGAATATGTTCGGCCATCCCGTCCCAATAATAATTTCGAACCAGGATCGTAAATATGTTATTTTTACCGCAATGGCCAATTATTAGGGATTCGTGGGTTCGTTGCAAAATTACCGTAGTTAAAAGTTTTTAATTGGGTAATTAAAAACGGTTTTTATATAATAACGTGCCGGAGGCGCTTATTAAGCAATCCGTTATTTATATTATCGTTTCGGCCTCGGGTGGGAATCGTTTCATATCCTATTAAACCGCGTTACGTTTATGGGCGTATACCGGGTTTTTTTCCATTATTTCGTTCCAAAATTCTGTTATATAAAATTGCTGGAAAATAGATATTTTTCCGGGACCGCCGGTAATATATTTTGTGGTAATATTTAAAAAATACCAATTATAGTTCTACTGGGTATTAGGCGTAATATTATCGTTTTTTTTTTCGTTGGTTTTATCCTGCTCCCGTTTCGATAACGCGTCGGGGATTATCGCGTATTTTCCTAATCGGTATTTTAAAACGTAATTGAATTTAAATAAAATTTCGGCCCACCGCATTTACCGTTCCGATACCACCTTCGGTTTCGTAAAATATTTAAACGTTTTATAATCCGTAAAAATGGTAAAAGAAAAACGGATATTACGTAATTCCGCCTTTTATATTTGCAAATAATAGACGACCGCGAGCAATTCTTTATCGTAAATAATATAATTGCGTTAAGCCGTCGTTAATTTAACGGAATGGAATATTACCGGTTTTTATAACCCGTTTTTCCCTTTTTATACCAATACCCCCCGATGGCTGCGCCGGAATAATCCGTTTTTATTTTCGTTTCCGTTTCGTCGTTCCATTGGGTTAATATTGGCGTTTGTAAAAATATTTATTTAAATATTTTAAAAATAACGTCCTCCTCCGGTATTTATTTAAACGGTATTCCTTTTTTAATAAATCGAAATAAAGGCGCCGTTAAACCCGAATACCCGTTTATAAAATCCCGGTAAAAATTTGCGAATTTTAAAAAACCGCGCAATCCTCGTAATTTCGTCGGGGTTTCCCATTCCCGGATCGCGCGCAATTTTTCCGGATCGGTTTCCACGTTTATATTAACGTATATAATAAAACCCAAATATTTAACGGAAATAACCGCGAACGCGTTTTTATCGAAATCCAAATTTAAACCCGCTTTTTTTAATTTTCCCAAAATATAGGTAACCTTCCGCCAATAATCCGTTTTGGAACCGGACGTATATATTAAAATATCGTCCAAATATATTAATATATAATTATCCAATATATTCCCGAGGACGCCGTTAATATATGGCTGGAACGTGGCCGAGGCGCCCGCTAATCCGAATAAATATATTAATTATTCGAATAATCCGAATTTTATGCGAAAAACTGTAAAATATTTATCCTTTTCGGCCACGCGTAAATTATAAAAAACTGCGCGCACGTTTATTTTAATAAATTATTTTATTTCGGATAGGGAGCGGAATGTTTTTTTAATTAATGGTAAAAAATACCGGTCCTATATTATAATAACGATTAATATTTTATAATCGACGTATAAACGCTATTTTCCAAAAGTTTTCCGGATTATTAGGACCGGGGTTACGGTTAACGACGCGTTTGTTCGGATCCATTTTTTATCCATTATATCGATTATTTATTACCGTAATTCTAACAATTAATCGCGCGGTATATAATATAACCGGCCCTATAATAACGGCGGGGATTTACCGTCGTTATCCTTCTAAATCCGGATATAATAATCCAATTCGCCCTTATACGGGGGTAAAACCGAAACTTTACCGTCGTTAAATAAATTTTTAAATTTTTTTAATTTTACGGGTAACGTCGCCGGGGATTTTGCGTCGTTTTTATTTACCGCCGTTAAAATTAGGACCCGGGTTATATTTCGTAACGAAATAAAAACGAATTCCATTTGTTCGTTCGTATTTTCTTTTACTTTTCGGGCCGCGGCCAGGAATACGTTATTTATAACCACCGTAAATTTCCCGTTTTTCGGACGCAGGGACAGCTCCTATACGAATAATCCTTTAACGGATTTTATTTTTAATTTTTTTTAATTTGGGTTAAATACCATTTTCCGGTGGGTTATTCAAAGGAATTCCAGGAGCAAATCCTGCGTTAATCCCGGAATTATATAAAAGGATATCGGCGCGGACTAACCGTCGATATTCACGTCGCAATTGCCCATTTCCCGTATATCGGTTCGTGTTCGTCCCGTTACCGTGCCCAACCGGCGGATTTATAGTAAAAAAACCTTTATTATTCCCAATTTTTCGGTACAATTTTTATTTATAACCGCGTAATATTCGCAACCTAAATCCATTTATATAATAATAAATTTCGTTAAATTAGTTAAAACCGGGATAAAAAATGGTCGCTTATTTATTATAATTTGTATTTTTTTAACTATTTTTTCCGATTTATATTTATTGGCGTATTATGGGGTGGTCCGGGCCCGTTACGTCGGTTTTCCTTTAAGTTAAAATTATAGCCCAAAATTAATTTTTTCCTTCCTCGGGGTCGTTTAACGTCGGACGTATAACCGGTACGAATTGGTAATTTTAAACGTAATGGAAGGCGGACCCGCAACGGAGGTAAGCCCCTATTTTACGGCGTCGCTGGAATTTTTAAACGGATATTTATAAAGCTTTATTTTTCCTTTTACTTCCATCCAATCGGCGCCTTTTTCGTTTTTTACCAACGTTATAACGGCTTCGGTTAACCTTTATCGCTAACACGACCGTTATTATTATATTTTTTAAACCTATTTATAAAGAATTTGGAAAAGGGGCGTTCCGTTTTTGGCCGAAACGTTTATTTAAATCGATAACCTCCAAATTTTGGGCAATATAGCGGTATATAGCGATAAATCCGTAATAAAAATTAAAAACGATACCCCTTTCTACCGACGCCTTTTTTATCCGGTTAACGACCCGGAAACGCAAATAATTAACCCATAATTCGTTTAATTATTCGAAACCCCCGGCCACAGTAAAAAGGCGTTCGAATTTAGTAAAAAAATGTGCGAACGATTCGCCGTATCGTATTCGGAATACTTTTAACTCGGCGAAGGTTTGGGCTTTTTTATAAAAATCGTCGTACGTGCGTCCCAAATATTCGATAAAATCCTCGTAATTATACCCTTTTCCCATACCCCTTATTTCGTAAAAAAAACGGACGATATTTTATATTATAATAATAAAACTAAATTATACGTATTCGAATTGGTCGCGCTAATTCCCGATAAATTCCGCGTCGCGTATTAATTTATACGAAATAGTTTGTTTCCAAATTATAAATGCAGCCGGTACGCCGTCGTATAATGGGGGGTTACGTAAAAATTTCCTTTTAAAGCGTTATTTTTGCGCGATCGCGCCTGCGTTTAAAAAATATAATTGCATTTAAACGATGCGCTCCTCCAATATCGCGATATTCGCGACCAGGTTTTGGTAAAAATCGTAAATTTCCCCTCCCGGGCCTGGCCTTGGGTTGGTTATTATCGTGTTTAAATTTGAACGTTAGTAAATATTATAGGGTAAGTTAACGGTTTTAAAACCGTTAAATATCCTTGTTGGTATTATTATTAACGTTGGGGAAAAAGGGAGGAAAAGGTGTATATCCGGGTCGTGGTAATGTCCTTCCCTTTATGTATTATCCCTGACCCGCTTTTGTATCTTATCACGTGATACGTGCCTTAGGCACGAATCCATAACACTATTGCAGAAATAATTAAACTTTGGTCGTTTTATATTATTAACCCTGTTATTAACGATATTAAACCGGAAAATTGGTGGCATATGGACGAAACCGATATAATAAAAGGCAAAAAATCCAACGGCCTCATATAAGGCCTTTATAAAATCCGGCCGTGATAGCGAAAAAAAACCCGGAACGCGGGGTTGGACGACTATAATCGAATATATATCGGGTACGCGCATTACCCTCCATCTTTTCGTTACATTTAAGGGAAAAAACGAATAATAACAATGGGTTCCAACGGATTTAAACCTTTTCGATAATTGGCAATTTTATGCAACCGAAAACGGGTGGACAAGTAATAAAACGGTTTACAATTGGTTAAAAAAAAGGTTTTTTCGATATATTCAATCTTTAACCGCTGAAAAGTGGTTATCAGTTTTCGATGGTTAAGTATTATATATAACGGACGAATTTATGTTTTTTTATTTATAAAACAACATTTAATTCCTATACTTACCCCTTTATTCGTCACACGTTTTCCAACTGTTGGATTTATTAGTTTATGGGCCATTAGCAAAGGCTTATCGACGTTAGTTTGGCTTTATTAACCAATTTTGCTATTCAACAGTTGTTCGAAAACGAAATTTCCTTTTTTGTTATAAGAAAGCCAAAAATGAGAGCATTTACATCCAAAAATATTTAGTTTGGGTGGCGTATAACGGGTTTATAGCCTATAAACTTGCTTAAACCATTTCTAAGCCCTGTTTTATTGAAAAAATAGCAACGCTACCGTTATAAAAGATAAAAAGTAACGGTATATAAAAAAACAAAATACCAGACACCTTAACCCAAAAGATTAACGGCCCGTTTTTATTTGTTTGGAAAACCCTTAAAACGATCCGAAATATTCGATTTTAATTGCAAAAGTTTTCCAAATCCAATAAACCCAACGCTATTTCACGTTTTTTTATTTACAAAAGTCCAAAAAAGCTTCGAAGCCAAAAATATATTTTTGGCTAACGCGCAGCAAAAAATTAGTTTATTGGAATTATAATTGGAAGTCATACGGCCGGCGGAAAGGAAAATGGTAGTTCTGGATCCAAACGAGCTTTTGGTTAGTAAATAAAGTATTATTGGATTGCAAAAAAATAATATAGAAAATTTGAATTTTCAGCTGGTGAAAAAGAGGTTAATAAAGCGGAACAGCCTGAAAACGATTATACTTTTGTGCGTTAATAGTTTTATATTTAAATTAGTTTATAAAAGTAGGTATTTTGTTATTAGACTCTCAGGTCTGGCCAACAGTGCGGGTGGCCATTAGACGGTACCCGACGTTGAAAAGTACGCGCAATAGCCGAAATAGTTAAGTTTTGTTTCGTTTATATATTTTGCATTATGAAACGGGGTTTTGTAGCCCCAAAGTCGCCAATTACTTATTGCAAATTGCGAAGAGAAATCGGAACGTTTCAGGTTTCAGCGTTCCAAAGCCGCCAGGAACTGTAACATATATATCAAATAATATATAAGATAATTATAGTTCCAATGATTTAATAAAATAAGACGGTTGTTTGGGCGAAAATATATCTTAGGAATACATTCCATATTTCAAATTTTCTTTCATTATTGATTGCCAAATATTTCTCATTTTAAAATCTACCAAAAACACGCAAAAATTGGTTTTGGAAATATGGAAATTTTACTATATAACACCGTTTACTAACTATTAAACGTAAATTATATAAATAATTCGTAAAATGTTTCATTGCATCTATAATTAGGGAATGTTTTCTCGAATTTCCGTAATAATATCCCCACTGCGGAGATTGGAAATATTATTAATTGTGATAATCAATGTTTTACTTTCAAGATTATGTTTAAAATAGTTTAACCGCTAACTTAACCGGTTTCTTTTCCATTTATTGGCGTTAATTGTTATAAAATCTTAAATAATTTGACAGCGTATTTAACTGCTATGGATATAAACGGCCCCAATACCCGAAAAAACCTGTTTTTAACCGGGGTTCGTCCATCCGCTTACAGTTAAGAGGAGTTGCCTTTTTTGGGAATGTTTATTAAATATTGGGTAATAATATTTTCGGATATATTTTTGCACTTTTTGGGGAAGATCTGTAACGATAGGACCTTCTATTAATCGTCTCGGATTTTCATGAATATTGTAAATTTTGAACTCTTTATAATATTAGAGCTCTTTCGAAATAAAATAGAAAATCGGATGTACAATTCCTCGATTTCGTTATTTATGTATTTGTAAAACTTTTTCGTTTGAAAGAGCGTAAATATTCATCATTTATTGGAAATATATAAATGCGAATATACAATAAATTGTTATATCCTCATTAATTATATTACTGGTTAGATTTCGCTTACCAACGGAAGAAATTCAATCTTTGAAAGTCAGTATAAAATAAACTGGGGTCGTATAAATTGTTTTATAACGTCTGGTACCCCCTGATGGCCACCCCCCCTGTTGGCCACACCTAAAACTCTAACAACGAGATACCTATTTATATAACCCAATTTAAATATGAAACTATTAACGCATAAAAACACAATCATTTGGAGGCTATTCCGGTTTATTAACCATTTTTTCATCAGTTAAAATCTCCAGATTTTTTATATTATTTTCCTGCAATCGGATAATATTCTGTTTATTAACAAAAAGCTCGTTTGGATCCGGAATTACCTTTTTCTTTTCGCCGGCCGTATTACCCGCAATTGTGCTTCCAATAAACCAATTCTTTGCTGCGCGTTAGCCAAAAACATACTTTTGGCTTCGAAGCTTTTTTGGACTTTTGTAAATAAAAAACGTGAAATAGCGTTGGTTTTATTGGATTTGGAAAGCTTTTGCAATTAAAATCGAATATTTCGGGTCGTTTTAGGGGTTTTCAAAATAAATAAAAACAGGTCGTTAATTGTTTGGGTTGGGGTTTCCGGTATTTTATTTTTTTCTAAACCGTTATATTTATTTTTTATAACGTTGGCGTTGCTATTTCTTAGCAAAAAAGCCTAGAAAATGGTTTAGCCAATTTGATAGGCTATAAATCCGTTATACGCCACCCAAACTAAATATTTATGGCCGTAAATGCTTTCGATTTGGTCTTATTATAGCACAAAAGGAAATTTCGTTTTCCAACAACTGTTAAATAGCGAAACTGGTTAACAGATCCAAATTGACGTTAATAGACCTTTTTCAACGGCCTTAAAACCGATAAATCTAATGGATAGAGTACGTGTATCGAATAAAGGGGTAAATATATAAATCAAATATTATTTTGCAAACAAAAAAGCATAAATTCGTCCGTTATATATAATCCATAACCGCCGAAAATTATTAAGCGCTTTTCATGGGTACTGGGTTAAATATATGGAATAAACACCTTTTTTAACCATTCGATACCCTTTTCGTTATTTATCCACCCGTTTTCGGTTATATTAAATTGTCAGTTGTCGTAAAAGTTTAAATTTGTTGGAAACCATTATTATTGTACGTATTTTCCTTTAAATATAACGAAGGGAAATATAAAAATTTCCGTAATTAACATATATTCGATTTTAGTCGTTCAACCCCCGTTCCGGGTGTTTTTTGCTATAACGGCCGGATTCCGTTAAAACCTAATATTAGGCCGTTAAATCTTTTACCTTCCATTATACCGGTTTCATCCATATTTCACCGATTTTCCTGTTTAATATTATTAATTACGGGGTTCATAATATAAAGCCACCAAAATTTAATTATTTCCGTAATAGCCCCATTAACCCGCGCGTTTTTTATTCGACGGGGCTTTGGGGTTTTGAGGATTGGATAACGAACCAAAAAACGGGTTATCCAACGTTTTACAAAGTTTTATATTTTAGCGGCGGCTTAAAAAATTCGTTTTGCAGAAAAGCGTGGTTCTTGGTAAGCTGGTGGAGGCCTTAAAACTGCTTGGGTAAATACCTAATTAAATAAATGCTTTTTCTATTTAGTAAAAAGTTTTTGAAAAAGGTTTTGTATTTGTTTATAAGGTTAAGAACTTTAAAGACGGTCACGAAATCTATTTTTACGTATACCCCATTTTCGGGAGGCTTTTGCAATTGATTCGCCATTATAACGGTGTTTAAGGGCGGAAATAAGCTGTTTCTCGGTATATTGTTTCATCGGAAATTAGAGAATTAAGATTAAAAAAGAGTAAATCCAAAAGTGGAAAACTCGCCGAGATATTTATAATAGAAGTTGGAGGATAAAAATAAAAGTGCTGTTATTTTTAGGTGGCAAGCAGGGGGGATGGCCATCAGGGGGTACCCAACGTTGGCGTTAAATAAATCTGGAACGGGTATATATTTACGAGGACAATTATTACGAAATTCGTTAATAATTTGAATACCCAGAAACACTAGTTTTTCGATTGAAATTTCCGGAGTGGCTAATGCAGTATTTATTATTATAATCTGGTGAGAGGCTTAAAACAAAAGGAAGAGAATTTTCGTTATAATTTTGAAATCGTGGAAAAAATGGGATTACGGTCGATTTATGCGTTTAATGAAACAATTGAATTTTAGATAGTCGATAACGGGGAAACATTGGTTAGATTTGGGGTTAGAAGGCTGTTAAAATTGAAGTACATATTATTTAATTGTTTTTGTTTTACATTATTACTTATCGCCATGTTATGTTAATATAAGTATAGCAAAAGCGAGATAAAAGAAATGCTAAGCAATTCCTAATTCTCCCAAGCTAAATCAAGTTGTTACCATTGAGGTATCGGGTAACCATTTCTTAGGGTAAAGTACAGTGGGTTAAAGCAACTGAGCGTTTAAACTGTGTAACTGGGGTTCTTAATAGCTGGGATGAAATTATAATGGGTTTTAACAAATATTGAATTAATTAAAATATAAAATTAATTGCTGCTTAGCAATTTTAAAATCGAATTTATTTACATAGTAATAAATATGTTTTTATATAATTAGGTAATTATTCCGTATAAATAATTATAATTATCTTGGGGTAATGACGGCCAGGGGTAATTACTTTTTCCCGGTAATCGGGCTAGGGTTTCTTATTTTATTATTACGTAACCTGGTATATTTTAATCCCTGTTCGTATTTCGAAATTCCCGCCAATTCCCGCTTGGGTTCCGACACTCCTTTTTTTACCCAATAATATCCGTCGCAATCCTGGTCGTAATATTAAATCTTTTTGCCAAAGTTAAATTCCGTAGCCTTATAAATAGGTCGCGTCCCTGTTTTTTCGTTTCCTAAGTTTTAACTGTTTTTTTTTCGTTAACCGCGATATCGTTTTAAATTAAAAAACGATTATAATCCGCGCGTTCCGTTTTTATATTATTATTCCGTCGCGAACGTTTGGTTAAAATTATTATTTTTGAGAGTTTTGAATTTATACCGTGTTTTTTCTGTAAAATTTGCGGTTAATTATATTATATAATCGCATTAAATTTTCGACGTAATAAATGTATTCGCCGGGGTCAGAAATATAATATTTCCTCCGTCCCTATTACCAATTGTAGGTGGGTTTTCTTGCGCGTATGTGGGTTTTTATCATAATTTAACCCGTTTCTAATAACTCAATTAAATTAGGAAGGGAAGAAGTTGGAATTGTAGGAGTTTCAAATGGAAAACGACATTTTCCGTGTCTAATGGGAGATTGCTCGTTTATAACGAAAATTTTCCGAAAAAATTTAATCGGTTATTACGTTTGCGTAAATAAAGACGTCTTTTTTTAATTTCGTAGTGAGGCCGAGGCCGTTCGTTTGGATACCGAATTGTCGTCTAAAAATGCTGCGGAAAAGGATTGTTTGGGTGTTAATAAATTGTTTTTCGATATGTTTTCCGAATTGGGGTTGGTTCCGGAGTTGCATTTTTTGGGTTACGTCGATACTGTTAAATGGGGCTCGGTATTAGGTACTAATCCGTACGATTGGTTTTTTGTAGGTTTAATTATTGAAAATAGTAAATGGTATTTCTTTAAATCGTCCCTTTTTGGCTAATTTGCTCGCAGATCCAATTCCTAATAATATTGGCGAAATAATTCTTAATAGTTTTGGAGGTGGTTAAAAGGTTTTCAAATACTCCTTTCGTATTTAAAATTTTCATATTTAATAAAATATTTTGTTTTGCCGTTGTTGGGTTTATAATCCAGTATTCGTTCGATGTCGTACGTTTTTTTACGTCGATTTCGATTTTATTTTGGGTATTGGTACCGTGTGGTACTGGTTCCAGTAATTATACGTGGAACGCTGGGTGGATTAATATAATATTTGGTAATAATAGTTTATAATTGGTTTGGCTAATTTCTTCGTCGATTTTAAAAAGTCCAAGCTTTTTAAAATTAAATTTGCCGTTTGGTCGCTGTGTTCTAATATTACGTCGAATAAAATAAACGTTATTTCCCTCCTTAAAGGATTGTCTTTTTATCCGAATTTGGTTAGCCTGTTGAGTTACTTTTTCTCGTTCGAATTTTAATTTTTTTTGGAATCTTTGGTGGAGCTTTCGTAATTTATTTATTTGTTTGTCGGTTTGTAGGGCCGTAAATGTTATTTTTAATTTTCCATATACCGTAGGATTAAGTCAACAATTGGTTTAAAACGGGGTTATTTTGGTATCTTAATTTTTTGAATTAATGTACGCGAACTGCGTTATGAATAATAGTCGTACCCAATTATACTGTTGGTGGTTTATATAATATTTTAGGTATTATTTTAGTGTTTGGTTCGCTCGTTTCATTCGTTCGTCCGTCTTTAGGTGGATTATTATAAATAATTTATGGTCGGTTTTTAGCTATTCCATTAGAAAGTTCCAAAATTTTAATGTAAAAGTCTTATTTTTGTCCATAATAATGTTTTTTTTGGAAGTCCGTGGTTGTTAACAATTATTCGTAAAAATGTATGAGCGATTTCTTGGGCGTTGCTCCTTTTTATATAAAATAGGAAATAGGCGTATTTGGTAAATCTGTTCATTATAATTAATATGTTATTCTATTTGGGTTTAATAAATTGTTTCTCGGAAGGTAGGAATTTAACGATAAAATCCATTATAATGGTTTGTTATAACTTGTTAGGGGTTGGTAAAGGTTGTAAAAGCTTATAAGGTTTGTGTTTTGCGGATTTGCTTTTTGCGCAAAATTCGTAATTTTTAATAGCTTTTCGTATTTTTTGTCGTATGTTTTTGAAATTATGCTGCTGTTTTAACCGTTTAGATATTTTGGAAAATCTTTGGTGTCCGTGGGCTTTATTTTCGTCGATATTTCGTATTTTCCTTGCTATAATTACCATGTTAGTCGCTATAAGGTTTGGGTAAATTGGTAACAGGTTTCCGTTGCCGTTTGCTGTAAAGATTTTCCGTATTTCCTCGGGTATTATGTTTTCTTAGTTTGGTTCTTTGCTAAAAGCGTCGGTTTTACCATTTTTTATCTCTTTTCAATAAATAAACTAAAATGGAATTTTAACAGGAATTTTACGCATTTAAATCGTCGTTTATTTAACATTTTGCTAATAGTAAAATAAATTAGGTTTGTGTGCTCCGTATAAATTAATATTTCGTGTTTAATTCCGCATAACTATGGTTTCCATTTTTGAAATATTCGGATAATGGCTATCAGTTTTTTATCGTGGATTTAGTAATTTAACTTTGGTTTATATACTTTTTGTAAAAAAAAGGCGTAAAGGTATAAACGTCCTTTTTCGTCTCGTTGATTAAATTGTCCTCCATTTGCATAATCGAATACGTCGGTTTCGATTTCGAAAGGTTTTGTTGGATTTAGTGTTTTAAAAATTGGTTTTTTTGCTATTGCGTTTCCTAGCTATTCGAAAATTTATTATATCTATTCCCTCCGTTGGAATTTTAAATTATTTTTAATTATATTGGTCGACGGGGTATCAATCGCGCCGTACCTTTTAATAAATATTGTATAAAAGTTTATAAATCCAAAAAATTCCCTATCGTTTTTTGCGTTTTGTAGTTGGGATTATTTTTTTAATGTTTGAATTTTTAATCTCTCCATCCTAATTTTTCCAGGGGCGATAATAAATCTTAGGAAATTGATTTATTTGCTGTAAGAGATATATTTTTCGGCTTTAGTTAAAAGTTTAGCGTTATATAGTTTTTGTAAAATTGTCTTAACGTACTTGTTGTGTCTTTCCAACGTTTTGGAAGAAAATAAAGATGTCTTCCAAGTAAATAACGACAAAAATGTTTAAATACACCCTAAAAATGTGGTTATTTATAGTTTGGAAAATTCCGGGGGCGTTCTTAAAACCGAAAAATATTACCATATATTTATCATGTTTTCGTTTAATGCGGAATGCTGTTTTCCATTCCTCGCCTTCCTTTTCACGGATTAAATTATATATTGTTTTTGAAATTTCAAATCGCAAATCACTTTATTTAGTAAAACATTTTTCGAAATTCTCCTATTACTGGGAGCGGGTAGCAATCTTTTATAATAGTGTCGTTTAATTGTTTATAATCTACGTATAATCGTAATTAGCCGTTTTTGCTTGGTGAGAAAAGGATTGGGTATTTTGCTGGTAATATCGATGGTTTAATATAGCTTTTTCTAAGGTTTTCTGCGAAGTATTCGTTTAAAACCTCCATTTGTGTTGGATTTAGACCTTATATTTTATAAAGTTTTAATTGGGTTTCCTATTTTAATGGTATTTCGTGGTCGAACGGGCTATGCCCGCGTAATTTTATGTCGAATTTTTGGTTAAACAATCGTATATAAATTTGGTATTTTTTTGGGATTTTGCCGTTTTTGGTCTGTTTTTTCGTGGTTAATGCTAATTGGATGCGTTATTTAGCATGTAATGGGTCCACTCTTATCTGTATGTAAGCCACAATAGATAGTGCCGAAGTGGGGCTGTTGGGGCTGTCGGATTTTCTGTTATATTTTATATGTTGCAGGAGTTGCGATTTAAAGTGTTAGCGAATGGGGTTTAACACCCACCCTGCACTTACGAGTCAGCTACCCTGTACCGGGTTGAAATTCTCACCAAATTAGCAAATTAGTGCGAACCCAGAAATAGTTTATATGGAAATAAGGGTGTTTTTTCAACAACGCATACAAAATAATTTTTCGGAAAATCGTGTGCGGCACCGGAACCCTTTGCGGGGTGCGGACCCCCATTTTGATGTCGGAGAGTATATAAGGGAGATAAAGCAAAGTTTCCCCCACTAATGAATTAAATCTATTAATCCCAAAATTAGTGAACCATTTTAGTGAATTTAGTGCATTTAAGCCCTGTAATTACAGGCTTTTACAACGCAACTAGCACCACGCCGCACCTACGCTAATGCCTTAACCCCTGTTAGCAACCCATATTGTTAACGGTTAATAGTATATAACTGGATCGGTTTTAACCTGTGGATAATCACCTTTTTTCCGCTATTAGTTCCGGGGTTGGTCGTCCTTCCTATAAATACGCTATTTGTTTTATTTAATCCTTCCGTACCTCATGTTTTCTGTATAAATTTTATTATGCTGGAGGTCGTTTAGTAATTTATTATTTGTTTATTAAATTCGGTTTATAATCCAATTTATCCGGGGCTTAATTTTTTTAAACCAGGGAATTTCTAGAATTATATTTTTAGTCCTTATTTCCATAATGTCCAAGGTAATTTGTTGTGTTCGTCCATTGTTTTTCAATTAAAGGTATACAGTTTTTTTTTCGATGGTACCGTTCCCGTAAAAAATTGCCTTTTTTTTACGGCTTGCAATCGGTATATTTTTTTTAATTTTAAATGATCAGTCGTTTTTTCACAATTTTCGCGGAAATTTAATTACTTTATATTCCAATGTTAAAAAGCGTTCGTATGGATTTTCAACTAAATTAAATATTTAGGCATATATATTCGTGTACTATTTTCGTGGCTTGTGTAACGTTTAGGGTTTTCTACTCCGTTTTTGTTATTACCGCTTCGTGCCCTGTACCGTTTGGCCATTTTGGTTTTCTAGCTTGCTAAATTCGCGGCCTGGGTTTTTATTTTCTTACTTCGGGGCGTATAACTGTTTCTAATTTTGATTTTATTAAGTCGGTATCCCGTTGGTGTGGGTGTTTTTTGTACGTTCGTGGGTATTTCATTGTTTTTAACGTTGGGGTTTTATACGATTTTGGGCATTGGTGCGGGTCCTGGTTGTCGTAGTTTTATTTCGTACTATACCTGTGCGTTAATTAATATATACATTTTGAAAAAATTTCGGGTGCATTCGTATTATGGAAATTGTTTTTGGTTGTAGCAAGCTATAGGGTAATCGTTACAAAGGGTAGAAATTACCGCTAGTTCGGTGTAAAATTTCTTTTTAATTTCCCAATTAAATAATTCAATAGTGGTATATATTTTGTGGATACCTGTTGTATTGCGTCGTCGTTGAAAAGAATCGTCGATTTCTTTTTTGTTAAAATCTAATCCGCAATTGTTACGAAAACATTTTGCCCAAAAAGTGTTTATATATTTGGGATATTTGGTATCCAAGGTTGGGTAATTTCCGAAAATTGGATTAATTGGTTTTATAAGGTCTGATATTTCTATTCGAAATAGTATTCCGGGGAATTGCACTAATTAATCGTTTCGGTATAAATTAATGGGTTTTTTTTGTATATGTAAGGGTTATTTTCCTTCGTTGCATTGTATAAATTTAAAAGTATAACCTTTTTTCGCTATATGCGTTTTTTAATTCGTTATTGGATTTGTTCATTAGGGTTTGTTGGATTATTTGGATACGGTGGGTTTGTCCGAATGGTTTTAATTTAAAATTTCTTTAAGGTATTTAATTCCGTAAATTAGGGTAACTTGGCGTTTTGTTTGCCTAATTATACTGGTAATTCAATTCTAATAAATACGCGGTCTCCTAATATCAGGGTCCGGGTATTTTTGAACTTTTACGGGTATTATCCTGCATCTATTTTTACGTTATTATGGGTATAAAATTGTCGTCGTAATAAATGGTTTAGTTTATTAGGCTACATTAATCCGGTTAGATTTATTAGTGGGTAATGGCGCTTAATTTTCGTAATTCTTTGGAATTGGGGGTGTTACTTTGGTATCCAATTACGAGATCGGGATATGGGCCTGGAATATTCTTAGGACAAAACTTGGCGATATATCCCTGTTTGTTACATTGAAAACATTTACTATTTTAAAAGATTTTGCGAGGTTTGTTATCTTACGTCGCGTTAAAGTTTACAAATCCGTTATATATTTCGTAGGAAATATTGTATTAGCGAAGCGGTTTAGGCTATTGGTATTTGCGTCCTGTATCGGTTCCTCGTAAAATTGGGCCTTATGCGCTGCGTTTTTCGCGTTGTTCCAGTTTTCGTTTATAAAATCGGTTATCGATTTTAATTGTTAATTTTACGTATTCGGTTAAAAGATCGGGTCGTTTTTTTTAATATATTGGTTCTTAACGTTTTCCTTCAATCCCGTATAAAAACGTGCAATTAGGGTTTCGGGGCCTTATTATAATTTGGTGGTAATTTGTCGAAATTTATTAATATATTTGGATACCGATTTGGCTTGGGTAAAGCGCACCAACTTACATTTAACCGTGAGTTCCCGGTTTGGGTTACCAAATGCTCCCCTAAAATATTTTTCGAAATTTTTATAATCGTCGAAAATCCGGTTGGTTTTAATTTTACGGTTTTTTTTATCGTGGTCCAAATAATTCTTTAAAGTTGGTTTGAATTAGGCGAACGCATCGCTTTTTAAGAGCGAAACTGCATAAATAATTTTATTTGCGTTATTATCGAAATTGTCCTCGTTAAAGTAAAGGTAAGCCCGGGTTCCTGTAAAAACCTTTGCAAAATATTTAAGGTGTTATCGTAAAATAATAGTAAAAGATATTCAATATAATCTTTATTAATTCGATTAATTTGCTCGGTTATTTGTTCCTAAAATTATTAATTTTCCGTCTGGAGTATCGCGATTATTTGGCGCAAGGCATTAGCGTTGGCCGGAACTTTAATGGTAACAAGGGTTTAAAGGGTGGTTTTATTGACAACTTCGTTTCGGCGACATTATTCGGTATATTTCAAGGTAAAATATTAAACAGAAGCAATTAAAATGCTACCAGTAAGGTATTAGGTAACCTGCTTTTAGGGTAAAATACAATGGGTTAAAGCAATTAATCGTTTTTATTGGGTAATTGCCTTCCTCGGAACCGTTAAATAAATTTAATTACGACGACCAATATTGTCCGAAAATCAAAAAAACGGGCATACCACCATAAAATGACCGAAAGGTCACCAAATTCTAAAAAATACCTCCCCCTTTTCGGAGGAAAAAGGGAAATTCACAAAATTGTTCTCCTTTTTATATTTTGTGCAAAACGGTATTTACCTGCTTTATTAAAGGCTTTAATACCTCGGGCGTGTTTGTTAAACGACATATTTTTGGGAGTTAAAAGCGTCCCGAAGGTATTGGGTATATATTGGGGAAAATGTATAAATATATACATATATAAATGGAATTTAACTTTAATTAAATTCCGTAAAAGGATGGAGGGATATGTAAAAGGCACGTTGTACTTTATTAGGAACTGTCCGCTATTTTACCATTCGAAACATTGATAATATATAATTTTAAATGGTGTTATATATTGGCCTACTTTGGATTTATACGGTTTTGGACCGATTGCTAAATGATAAATTGGTTAAAGGCGTTTTAATTTTCGGGTCGGCCGGATTTTATAAATAATTTTAAATAATTGCTCAACAGGATTTGGATAGGAAACTGGTTTAGATTTTCGGCCTGGTACCCGAGTTTGTCCCGAAATTTCAAATTCGACACAACTGTCCCCCAGGTGTCGATAAATTATATTGCGTATTATATCGTATATTTATTAAGGTTTTATACCGACAACCAATCGACCGCCGACCCAGTTCCTTCTTCCCATTTAAACTTGCCCAATTCAAATAGTTTAATAATATAATCTAATATAACCCCCTATATTAAAAATGTGTGGGGTATATGGATTTTGCCGCAGTTGGTTTTTTACCAAATTTTTAGGTTTTGCAATTAAATATATGTCGGTAATTAAATTTATTGGTCCTGTTATTCCCAATTTACCGTATTTTGTTTAAATCTTCCGCATAATTCGGTTTTACTCGGAAGGTTCGAGGTCCGAATATCGGAATATAATATAGGAAGATAAAAGGTTAGTTAATTCGCCTGGTATATCGACCAGGTCGACGATATGTGGAAAAAAAATAATAAAACAGGTATTATCCAATATAAACAAAAAGGTAAACCAAAGCCTAAGAAGTTTTTAGGAGTGATAATAATTACAAGCAATATAATATAATGGTACGTAACGTGGTCGAAGAATAAATTCGCGATATTTCCGACCCGGTCGGAAAAGTTAATAGCGAAACATTAATCGGTGCTTTACGCACACAAACGAAATCGTTCCGCAAAAACAAAACTTTTTAAACGAAAGAAACGCGATTAAATAACAAGTACGTCGATTTTATAAAAACGACAAACGAAAGGAGAAGGAAAAACTATTTGACGACCCAAATGTTAAAACCTGCCCGGATCGCCATGAAAAAAGGGCCAGACCAAATCCGTAAATTGTGCATATCGGTTAATTTAATTTTACCTTCTAAAAAAGAGCTGAAAATTTTAATTTTATTTAGCAGGGTGGCCCGTGCCCGACAGCCCCGCAATAGGGGGGTTTAGTCTAAGCATTGAGACTAGGTAAAATGCACGTACCATAATTTATATTATATATACGTTGTTAAAGTGCGTGGGTTCGAATCCCGTTGTGGTCGCAGATTTTCTGTGCATGCATAAGCACAATAGGCCGTTAGGCTCAATAGGACGGCGGGTTAGTCATATGAATAAGGCCAAATTATGTGACGTGACCCCGCATTCTGGACATCCGGATCGAAGATTTGCACCTACGGATTCGAACACGTAATTTATAACTTAGCCTTGGATTTATCACCGTCATCCATTTCACGATTCAACGAATCAATTGTGTAATAATAATATATCATCTCTATTACCCGCTAGCAGACGGTTATCTGCCATTTTAACGTTCCATTAACCTTATACGTGATCCACCTTTCCCCGCGTTTAAGATTAAGCTTATTCTATCTCGTAACCTCCTTATAATTAGAGCCAGGCGGACCGGAAACGTATTTTATAAAAACAAAAAATACGCTAAAACCGTTTTTAACCGAAAAGAAAACTGAAATCGGTTTATCAAAAATTCGGTCACCTTTTAGTAAAACGTTTATGGAAAACGTTATAAAGGGTAAGCCACGAGGTTAACCGAAATATATTAATTTTAATAAGCCGCCTTTGCTACCATTACCAAATTAAGAAAAGCGCATTATAACGATTTAAATTTATTTCAAATAACGGTATAAATTTCACTTACGAGATCGTAGTGGACGTGATATATTTGGAATCAAAATCAGTTATGCACGTAATTAACGCGAATACGGCATTTTAAATTGCATGTTCTTTGAACAATATAATAGCGAAAAAAGTATAGGAAATATTAAAAGAATGCTAAATCGACACATATTTAGGCCCACCCGATATTATTATATACGATTTAGATATAAATTTTACCGCGGCTAGATTTAAAACAAAAACAAAATTTTTCGGTATAATATGCAACCAAATACCAATCGAGGCATATTATTTATTAGAAAAGGTCGAGCGTTATATAAACCGCTACGAAAAACGTGCGAAATGATAAAAGTCTAATACAAGGAAATGATACCGTAAAATGTATCACAAATAGCGGTGAAAACCGTAAACAATATTATAGGCCCGAACGGCCTAATATTTACCCTATTGGTATTTGGGGTAATACCACGTATTACTAACGATTTCACGCCTCTAAAAAACCAAATAAAACGCGCCGAAGTAGTTAATAAAACTATAAAGGAATTGAAGAAAATAATGGCGTAAAAAAAGGTTAAAAAAGCAATAAAAACGAAAAATGGCCCGAACATCGAATTAAAAATGCCAATATCTTTGATTTAAGATTAAAGGTTTTGGTATATAGATAAACAAAAAGTGGACCGGACCTTTTAAGGTATTAAACGTATTAAGTTGAATAATAACTGTAATATAGTAAATAGCCTTTCCACGTTTCGAAAGACGCATATAAAGCCATACCACCGCTTTACAAAAAGAATAAAAAAGAATAATAACGAAACCATATCGAAAGAACCAAAATTCCGATACCCAAAGCCCGAATGACAGAAACGCAGGGAAAGACCTAAAAGATCGAGGATTCAGAGACCGAATGCTTAGAGCGAACCCACGAAAACCAGGAATGCAGAACCCGAAATTATAATATAAATTCCACCCTTGAATATAACATTAAAGGACGATAAAGTAGAAAAACGTGTTTGGATTTGAAAAATTATAAAAAACGAGATTTAAACGATTATAAAAAAAATATATATAAAACGACAAATGCCGAGTTTTTAACAAAAAAGGAGCAATAAACCCTCGAATTTACCGTTAAATTTAGACGAAAATACCGAATTAAAATTCCAGGGAAGCCGTTCGAACAGTCCCTATAATAGGAGGTAAGTACCTTGCTAGTTGCAGTAATTTTACAGCCAAAAAATGGAAGGTAATTTAATAATCAAAGGATTTTCGGATCGCGATTCGTGAACGAGATTAAGGGATTATTAAAACGACTTTACAAAAAATCACGTTTTATTGTACAGGGACACAGCGATTTCGAAAAAAAGAAATTGTTTACGCAATTACCTATAATAATAAGGCATAATCAAAGGCTTATATTAGTTTTTACGCCGGGTATAAAAGAACTCGGATGGGATTTAATATTTAAAAGTATTAGCCAAACGTATTTCAAAGTTTTACGAAATTATAAAAGGACGTTTTCGTACGAATCCCGAAACAAATTAAACATCGATACCCCGCTAATACGGTATTTAAACTTATGAAAAGCTTTTTACGGATTCGCAAAAACAGGTTTACACTGGTTCGTTGTATACCAGCGTTATTATAAAAACGCTTAAACTATATTCCATTAAAATACGACCTGTATTTTTTTTCCAAACAAAACGACAATTTGGGTGTAATGCTAATGTAAACAAAAAATCCGCTGATTTTGGGAAATAAAGAATTTATTCGAAAAAAGCAAAAACTGCTCGAAAAAGCGGGTTTTTGAACTAAGTTATAATTGATTATATAATTAAAAAACGAGTAAAACTTTAACGGTTATTCAATTAAAATGTATTACCAAAGTTTACATATGCGCCAAAAAGGACAATTCGACAAATTGCAAACTATAATAACCAACCAACCAGGGGCAAAATATAAATATATCGTTTAACGAGCCAAAAAGGCGTACGTTGCATTGATTTATTAAACGAAAGTTATATTCAATTATGCCGCGGCGGCGCAAATAATAAAACCCTATAACAAAATTATAATTGAATAAATAAACGAATCAAATAGCAACGCCAGAACGTATAAAGAAGGTTTACCTACATTAATATCGACTTAAAAACGGCGAAATTATACGTATGTGTCGACGGGTCCTTTGCGAAATAATAAAATTTTATTTCCCAAATTGGATATGTAATATTTTACGGGAACGAATGCTCCCTAAATTAGGAAACCGGCTTTCAGTAACGTGAGATATTATATATTGGTTATCGACCAAATGCTATAAAATTACAAAAAACTTGTTAATTAGCGAAATCTATAGTATAGTTAGTGGATTTAATATTGGATTTATATTAAAAACCACTATTGGAAATATTTGAAAAAAGCTGAATTTATTTTTGTTACCTATAATAATATACCCGGACAGTTTATGCCTGTGCCAGTGTTTAATGCAATTAGGGATAATAGCGGAACAACGATTTATAATTAATTTTCTAAATTTAAGACAAGTATATAAGAATCGGGAAGCTGAAAAAATTAGGTGGATTTTAGGGGAAATTAATCCGGCAGACTTTAAAACGAAAAAGGCACCCAGTGGAGTCTAAACCGATTTTATTATTACTAATTCAACGGTAATACGTATTCAAAAAATCGGGAAAAAATAATAAGATTTACCGGTAAAAACAAAGAACTTATGGGACGAATTAAATTAATTAAAAGCGGCGGAACGATATAATACGTCGTTGGCAATTGAAAAAACGCGCCGCGAAGTGAAAAACATCGTTAGAAATACCGAGGAACACCGCAACGCTTTCACCAAATTTGAAAAAAAACAAAAACAGCGTTTTAAAGGCTTAACGTTATATATTAAATCAAATATCCTCGTTATCACTTTCCTCCCCATCCTCCCCCTTAGACAGAATTGTATAGTCGGTTTATATAGCTTTTTTAACCCATAAAATTTCAAGTTAGCAAACCGCAACCGTATAACCGGCGGAATGGCGTTCCTCCGACGATAAATACTTAAAATTATCATTCGCGGTAAAATTACTTTTGTTACAAGCGGTTATTAGTATGTTTTTCATGGTGGTGCGTTATCGGTCGAAATTCTAAAAACGTTTATTAATGTGTTAAAACATACAAACAGCGTTTAAATAAATATACGGCAGTAGTCGTGATAGGAATTTCGGCGGGAAGCGCTTCGGTTTTGCGTTTTGTAGGAATGGTAATCGCAAATATTAAACCCAGATTTTTAGGTTCGTGTTTAAACAGCGTACCGGTTTCTTACAAATTATAAACACGTAGGAAAAGCATTGCAGTCTTCAAGGCGATAATGGGACGAAACGAAAATCGTATTAATTAACAAAATGGTTAAATAGTAAAAGAAAGTTCCAAATTGCCAAATTTATATCGGTTTGCAGCAATAATTCTATTTATATTTAGTGCAGCAGTTACACGGCGGAATAATATTATAGTAAGCATTAGAATATCCTATTTAAATTTGCTTACCGTCGAAATAAGAACTAAGGCAGGGCAAATAAGGAATAGGGCGTAGAATTCAGGAATAACCTTTTACGGTTTTAATAACAACAATAAAATTAAAAACTCAATTTCGTCGGAAACGTCGGAAAAAGATACAATGGCGAAAATTGAATTAAAATTAAGCCGATTGGAAAAAGGGCAGACAAAATAATAAATAAACAGTAAAACGGTTAAGGAAAATAATTGCAAAAAGGTAATTTGAAAAAATGCTGAAAAAAGGCCTTGAAAAACTACCATAATTACGTATTAAATTTCGTGGTAGGAAGAAGTTTTTCTATAAAGATAGAAAATCGCCAAAAGAATGTAGCTAGCTAATAACGACGTCGCTGCAATTAAATAATAAAGTCAATGAATAATAGGAACGTTAAACGAAGCTATTTGGAACTTTTGTCGTTAAAAAAGGCCACGTAATTAATAATTACCATAATAGGAATATAGAACGGGTTACGGAAAGTAAAGGCGCAACGAATAAACACTAAAAACCACTTTTAGAAAATGCATCGCAAATTATATGGTTGTTTTTGTTGTTTTCAATTTACAGATTGTTATTGCGATTGGAATAAAGGTTATTAACCGCGTGCAGAAAAGAAAGAACTGCCGGTGTTAGAATAGAGGGCATCGCGGTCAAATTAACAATTGAGCGATCAATTACGTGCTATGCCGCACAGGCCAATTGCACGTGACCCACCCGCCCAACTGCGAAGTATAAAACGGAAGGACGTTTAGAAACTCACCTTTAGACGGTTTCATAGAACACACAATTAATATATCTTTATGCCCGTATAACAACGTTCTGTTAATCGATCGACATTACGAAAAGCCTATTAACAACCAGGTTATTATACTGTTGAAAACCGCCAAAAATCTAATAAATTGGTTCCCTGCACTGAAATGGTAAAACCTTTAACCCGTTGATTCAATTTTGCAGCGTTAATTTACGCACCCATTGAACGGACCGTATGAAAACCTTAACACTCAAGACTCTCAAAGGCTTAACCGCTACAAACTTGGCTTTTCTAGGGGAAACGCTATGAATTTCAAAAAAGGAAAATACAGATTTAAAAAGGGATTTCAATTTTAAACTCAAGAACGCAATTAATAGGGTTCCAGCGGAGAATTATCCCCTTAAAAGCTCTGAAAATACAGTGTCTTTATTACCCGTTATAGGATAATTACTACCGGTTACAGGGTAACTACTACCCGCTATAAGGTATTTAAGCCCTGGAAATAAAATGCCTTCCAGCTTTATATATTTTACTGTTTGCCCGGCGAAGCCTTTGATGTTCGCGCTACTTAATTCCGTATTAAAGATGAACGAAGCTTTGGTATTTTCAGCATTTAAAACGCAGAATATGGAATTTAATTCGCAGCTTGAAAACTCAGATTTAATGGATATAAATTACGCAGTCATCTCTATTTTTAAATCGAAAAGAAAATAAAAAACCCACTAAAAACAGCGAACCAAATAATTACCAACAAGCCCAAGATAACCCTAGCAAAAGCTCAATCGTTTACTCTTTTAATGTTTAAACTCGACCGCATTATTATTGAAAAAACTTTGCGTTTTATGCCTAAAATTAAAATACCTGCAAAAGGTAAATTAGTTTTTACCCTGCCGGTTTTTGAAATAAAAAAGGACAAAAATGGTAAACCTTTAAAATAGTAAGCTAATTCTATTACTAATGGTTTTTCATAGGTCAAAAGCCTAAATTATATGGAAATTCTTATTAACACTATTTTAGCGCCTACCTTGCGTATATTATTGATTATATGTAATGGACAAAATTGGGAAATAAAGTAAATCGATCATTTCGGTGCGTTTTTAAACACGGATTTTACCGACGTAAATGTCTATTTGCAAATTTGAAACGGTTTTAACGAATAAGTTAAGTTTTGTAACTATGTTACCATTATAAGTTTAGTGGAAATAGGTTATCATTCGATAGGATTGCAGGTTATACCGTTGGAGGAGGCGTAGTACAGTTGGGAATAGAGCCTCAAAGCACGGCAAAGCAAATTAAAAACCCTATTTTTTAATAAAGGTATTCAACCGCTCATTTTCAATGGCTTTGATTTTAATAACGTTAAATCCAAACATCTTATCGTTTCTTTTGTATATAATTGCCTGCTATTAAGACCTTAATTGCAATATGTTTAGGAGGTAAAACCGGTTCCAATGAAGTATACGCCCTGGAAATTGACGGCTTTATAACCTATTTTTTAGGCGTTTAAACTCTAGAATAGGCTTAAGCGCCTATTTACACTTTATAAAGATTAAGATAGAATACAAACCCTAGCAACGTTTAGATTAATGAATTATAAACCTGTACTTATTCCCTTTTAACCGGGTGTGCTAGAATATAATAAATGTAAAACCGTAAATGTGTTCAAAGTTAAACTGTTACAGCGCATTATCGGCACTTAAGTGTATTTACTGTTATTAACGCGCCCGGGTATCAGTTTTACGGTTAAGTGGTTCTTACAATTTTCAACAGAAACCATTTTAATCCATTGAAAGGAAACTAAAAGCCAACTACGTTATTAAGCGGAAATTAAATCCTCATTTATCTGTCGCGGAAATAGGGAATTTAAAGATGAATTACCATCTAATTCTTGTATAAAAGGTTTCAATGGCCTTGAATCATGAGGTTTTAATACTCACGATTTTGCCGGGGCTAGAGAAAATTCAAAATCAATTTACGGACATTCATATACTCTATTTGGGGGCCCTACAACGTGGAAATGCAAAAAGTTAATATTTTAGCTTCAAATATTCCGGAAACTGAAACCGATACCTTAACGGAAGCCCTCCGTCAAGTATAATGGCTTAAAGACCTATTTATAAAAATTGGATTATTTATAAAAGGCCCCATTGCAAAATTTGGAAAAAGATGTAAGTTTGATAATTAACGTATATACCCTTATACACTAGTAACGTATTAAATATACGTTATTAAAGTTTCATTACGCTTAGTAATTAACTATAAAAGGCTGAATAATCTTAATATACGTGGAATCCCCAGAACTACCCGCTAATAACTATACAAGACCCCCACCGCTTCCAATTCATAAAAGGTTAATTTCAAAGCTCATAGGGCTTAAACCCTTATAAACTTAGTTTTGCTTCCTAAGTTTTTGGGTATTGAATTAGTTCATTGATTAACCTTCACTATTCTCCTATTGATTGCAAATAATGGTTTTTTATTAGTTTAATGCCGCCCCTGTTACCGGAATTAACCTTTTATAAACTGGTTAATAAACAATTTATACCAACTATATACCCTGGATTACTTAACCTATGACGTCGGGTACTCCCTGCTCGGCCCCCCCTGTCCAGCACCCAAAAATAACTGTATAGCCACGCTCACCTTTCATGTTCTTTTATAAATATTTCGACCGATTTCTCATTTTTGGACTTACTTTTTTCCGTTTTCCATTCTCCGTTTTCCAATAAAGCAATATGGCAAAAGTCAGCTTATTTCCGCCATTAAAATCGTTAATAATGGCAAATCAATCATAAAAACCTCCAAAAAAAGGGAATACGTAAGTTTACACTTCAAAATCGACTTAAAGGTTTTTAACCTTATAAATAAACATAAAACCCTTTTTAAAGGCTTTTTACGAAATAGTAAAAGCATTTAGTTAATTGGCTATTTACCCAAGCAACTTTAGGGCTTCCACCAACGCATTAAAAATTACGTTTTTTTGCGGAACGAATTTTTCAAGCCGCCCGAAAGACAAAAAGCGTAAGAAAACTTTGGATAACCCGATTTTTGGTTTTTTAACCAATTTTTAAAGCCCTAAAACCCCGTCGAGCAAAAAACGACCGGGTTAATAGGGCTATTACGGAAATAATTAAATTTTGGTGGCTTTATATTATTAACCCCGTTATTAACGATATTAAACCGGAAAATCGGTGGAATATAGACGAAACCGGTATAATAGAAGGTAAAAGTTTTAACGGCCTAATATTGGGTTTTAACGGAATTGGGCCGTTATAGCAAAAAAAGCCCGGAGCGCGGGGTGGGACGACTGTAATCGAATATATATCGGCTACGGGTACTACCTTCCCTCCCTTCGTTTCATTTAAAGGAAAAAACGTACGATAACAATAATTTCCAACGGATTTTTAATTTTTCGACAATTGGCAATTTTATATAACCGAAAACGGGTGGACAAATAACGAAACGGTTATCAAATGGTTAATAAAGGTGTTTTTTCCGTATACTTAGCCTTATACCCCTGAAAAGCGGTTATTAGTTTTCGACGGCCACGGATTACATATAACGGACGAATTAATGTTTTTTTATTTGTAAAATAGTATTGGACTTTTATATTTACCTTTTTATTCGTTATACGTTCTGCGATAATTGGACTTATCGGTATTTGGGCCGTTAGAAAAAACTTATCGACGTTAATTTGGATTTATTAAACAAATTTGCTTTTCAATAGTTGTTGGAAAACAAGATTGCTTTTTTTGGTATAATATAACCAGATCGGAAGCATTTATAGGAGAAAATATTTAATTTGGGTGGCGTATAGCTGGTTTGTAACAGGTAAACTTGGTTTAACCATTTTTAAACTTTTTTCATTAAAAAATAGCAACGCTAACGTTATAAAAGATAAAAGTAACTGTCAATAACGGAATAAACAACCAGAAAACCTAATCCAAGAAATTAACGACCCGTTTTTATTTATTTGGAAAACCCCTAAAACGACCCGAAATAATCGACTTTACCCGCAAAAACTTTCCCAATCCAATAAAACCAACGCTTTTTTGGTTTTTGATTTGCAAAAATCCAAAAATTTTCGAAACCAAAAATATATTTTTAGTTAACGCCCAGCAAAAAATTAGTTTATTAAAAGCACAAATGGGGGTGATACGCCCGGTTAAAAAAAGAGGGTAATGCCGGATCTAAACGAGCTTTTAGTTAGTAAATAAAATTATATTGGATTGCAGGAAAATAATATAGAAAATCTGGAACTTTTAACTAATGTAAAAGAGGTTAATAAGCCGTAATAACCTGAAAAAGATTGTATTTTTGTTCGTTAATAGTTTCATATTTAAATTAGTTTATAAAAGTAGGTAATTCGTTGTCTGATTTTCGGGGTGCTGAACAGGGGGGGAGCCGAGCAGGTGGTACCCGACATTACCCAAAGTTACATTCAACTTAGAATAATTCACGATTTGGGTAATCTCAGGACTCATCCCTGAAGCCCAGAGCTCCACAATTGATCCACTTCGTGGCTCAATTACGGCTTTGCAATGTACCTGTGGGTCCATCCAAAGAACACTCTGGTTCAGGTCTGAGGACAATTTGTCGATTTTCGCCGTTTATGGCGGTATTTTTGGCCTTTTTTCGACCGACACTCCTTTATTATTCCACAATTACGCAAAATATTGAAAAAAGAAAATATCGTTGAAAATAGCGTTTAATATCGCTATTAACAGCGATTTAACTTATTTTTTATCTTCTATAATGGCCGAATTCGATACCACCTGCCCTTAATCCGTTTATGGCGGTACTGTTTTTTCGATTTTTTTCGATTTTCGATTTCTTTTAATATTATTTTTAATTTTTGACCAAATTTTATAATCTTTGCACGTGGAGGGTCGTATGTATATATATATCGCTACACTAAGTTCTGATGCATATGCCATATTTTACACACAGTTAAGTAAGCGGATAGGCAAAGTGTATACACTTTTTTATATACAATTTACAATCGAAATTCGTTTATACTTTTACCAATTTTAACGATAATGGATTTAAAACTTCAGAGATTCGATTACGTATATAAACAAACGTCCAGGTTTAATCCTATTCATGATATCGGCTTTAAACACTGTTTAATAAAAAAATGCTAAATATGTATTTTATAAATCTTTTTGCTTCATTTAATTAATTTGATATTAGTTTTGTTTTGCAGCCAGATTTTTTGGTTTTTGCACGTGGGGGGTTGCATATGTATATTTAATATAACATTACACTTTGGTACGTATATCTCTCTATATAAGCCGTTAAATATGCGGATAGGTAAAATGTACCTAATTTTACATATATTTTACAATCGAAATGCTTTTACATTATTATCAATTTAAATATTAATAAAACCAAAGCTTGAAAAAGTGGATTATGTATATAATTAAACGTCAACGTAAAACCCGATTTTCAATACCGGCCCTTTTTGCGGTTTTATATAAAGAAATGCTAAATTTGTGTTATTTTTGTATTTTTTGCCTTATTTAGTTAAATAAAACTTATAAAAGAACAACTTAAGTACGGTTTATTAATAAATCTATAAAGGAATGCATCAATGAAAAATTTCTTAATTTTATCAATATTTGCGTAAATTATTTAACTTTTTAACAAATCGTTAATTTATATAAATATATTAATGAAATCTTTGTTTTAATCGATAATTGCATGCACTTTGCAGTGTTAGGTTTATCAAGCTATAAAAACTGTACTTTCAACTAAAATTAATATTATATACCGTTATTTAAAATAAGCCATAAATATAATAAAAAATTACAAATTGTACTCAATATTTTAGTATCTTTCCAAATATAGTGGCCATAAAGACGCGGCCGGCATTCAAATAATTAATAAACTCCAACAAATTCAACGCAAATTACTCTATATTATTCAAGTTTTCATTTGTTTTTTTATCCGAATATTTAATTGTATATTATAGTTACACCATTTTCTTTTGCCATTATAATGCGAATATATTGTATATACCCGCTATAAACGGCAGAATACCACAAACTATCTTTATATAAAAAAAATAATTATTCACGATATCGCAATATTAGGTATATTATTAATAATACCGTTATAAACGGCGAAATGCGACAAAATGTCCCCAAACTAGAACGAGCGCGATCTTTTCGGCCAATGTAATTGGTCGAAAAGCCATGTGGCCCAAAGGTACATGGAGCGTTCGGTCCCTACTGCGGAGGAGGGGGGTCTAGTCTGAGCACTGAGACTACGCCTTGGGCGATTTACGCATTCGAAACGATTCATATGATTTACCTCATTGGGATTATTAACAACGGATAGTTAAATCAATTGCTTGGTTAAATAGTTAATTCCATGGGTTAATTGTATCTAAAACGGGGGTTGGAATCCGCCGGTTATTATAATTTTGGGGGTTTTTTCCAATTCGGGGATTCGCTCATACTAGGGGCTTGTAGTCGGAAAAAAGATTTTAACCATCCAAGAGGTTTATTTCGGGAAAACGAGTCGGGTTATAATATAAAAGGGGTTTCTTTTCAAGGTTTTGTTTTTATTTATATTCTTTTTTGCAATTCATAGTAAATAGTGGGAAAAAAGGCGGTGTTAATTATATGCCTTTAATAGTATATAACGAGTCCATTTTTATTTAAATATAAATTATAATATATAAAACCGCAATAGGGTTATTGCGGTTGTCGGATTATTCGTTTTATGTTACATTGCAGGAAGTGTAATTCAAAGCGTAACGAATCGGGCTAACCCTGTAGCAGCTATATTATCCACCTTATATTTACGAATTAATTACCTTATCTTATTACGTGCGAATGAAAAAAATGGTTTGTATGGTAATAAGGGTGTTTTTTTCCAAAACTCATATAAGATAATATTTCGGAAAACTAGATGCGGCACCGGAACGATTTTGGGTGTGCGTACCCCCATTTTAATATTATAGGGTATACAAAGGAGATAAAATAAAGTTTCCCCCACTAATTATTTTAAGTTATTAATCCTAAGGTTAGTATACTATTTTAGTGCATTTAATGCACTTAACCCTGTAATTATAAACGTAATAATAGTCTCAATGCTCACACTAGACCCCCCTGCTTCGCAGTGGGGACTGAGCGCTCCATATACCTTTTAGCCACATAGCTTTTCGACCAATTAATTACATTGGCCGAAAAAATCGCGCTCGTTCTAATCTGAGGACATTTTATCGTATTTCGCCGTTTATAGCGGTACCACCAACAAAATACCCAATATTGCGATATCGCCAACCACCATTCCCCCAGATACACAAAAAAATAAAAAAGATTTACTATTATATTATATATTTACGCATATTAACCTTTATTCGATATATTATTAAACTAAATAAACCCGAATCCAATAATGGAAAACATATTTCCAATAATATTAATTAATATACCCGAAAAGGTATTTCCATCCGCGCAACCTGCAACCCAATACTTTACGTCCGATTTAACCCTATTATTTCCATCGATATCGCAATCATTTCCGTTTTTATCGCTATCCCAATTAGTATCGCCCAATTTTATACGAAAATAAATGGGAATTTAGGCCTTTTGTAATCGATTAAAAGCAATTACCGAAGGGATTTGAAAGCGAAACGGAAATAAACCCCGAAACCAAATTTATTCGCGATATTACCAAATTTTGGCGTAACCGTTACCGACGCACCAGTTTTACGCATTTTATCCACGTTTGGGTAGTAACGGTAAATTTTTACGAAATTACCCGACCTGCTTTATCGCGAATATTTTTTTAAAAAAAATTATTACGCATCCCTTAAATCCGAAAACGTTCACGCGTTAATGGGGTCGAATACCGTTTTAATAATAGATTTCCTGCGCCTATTAAAACCGATTTATTGCGCAGGGAATTGCAGTAATTAATATAATATTTAGGTTTTTTAACCGGTTCGAACCCACAAATTTCTAATTTTCGGGAATAAAAAATTGTTCCGCTAAAAACGTGAACGATATGGACTAATTTAAACAAATATTCGATACGTCCACCCAGGAAATCCCGTCCAAAATACCAACATTATATAAATTTATATTTTTGCTATTATTATTTTCCCGGGGCTACCGCCCGTTTCATCCATCGTTACAAATTTCGAACGTAAAACACCTGGAATTAAATACCTTTTGAAAAACCACAAACCCCCCAACGTTAAAAAATTAACGCGTTATATTAATATTAGCGATTTTAACCCACGGATATTCACCCCAAAAACACAATTGTCTGCTACGCGCACTCGCATTATACTTTATAAATAATGGAGTTCCACGACGTATTATAAATATATTATCCGGGGTTATAATATATTTATTGTATAAAATTTTTAAATGGTAAACCCAATAATTTATCGCCGTTGCCCGAATACGTTATCAACAATATTTATGTTTATATTTAGTTCTTACTGCGAATAATAA
Source organism: Pyricularia pennisetigena (assembly GCF_004337985.1). Taxonomy (NCBI): domain Eukaryota; kingdom Fungi; phylum Ascomycota; class Sordariomycetes; order Magnaporthales; family Pyriculariaceae; genus Pyricularia; species Pyricularia pennisetigena. The sequence goes on from NC_043743.1 coordinate 4,457,539, forward strand.
TAATAACTTTCTAGATTTATATATATATATGTTAATATATAAACAAATTTAAAAAAAATCGTTTGTAACCCAATATTGTTTTTCGTATATAATAATTTCAACTTTTTGGATAAAGTATAGGATTTTAAATATGGAAAACGTAACCAAATGCAAAATTTTATATCTTATTTTTCTATATTAACGCCAGGATTTAAATAATATCCGCAATCCCAATGGTACGCCACCGTATTTTTCCGCCAAAAATAGTTGCAAACGCCCGCCTTTTTACAATATCCGGACACTTATTACAAAAGCGCCAAATATTATATAATATACCAAATTTGTGGTTTTTTATGCCCCAACCGCCCATATACGCCTGAAACAATCCCATAATACCCTACCTTCGCACGAACTACACCAATTTCCTACCTTATCCAAACCCCCGCCATTACCGAAAACGAAAGGGAATACGCAGGAATTATCCAAATCCCCGAAATTTTTTTAAACATTTTTTAAACCTGCTACCCGATCATTTCGACCACTTTTCCGTCCTGCTCCTCGTTTATAGGGATTAAAAAACAACGTTATATATCCGTATTATTTAAAGAATTTATATCGAGTTATCCCACCCCTTTAACAAAAAATAGTAAATATTACCCGTACCAGCGTTCTTTTATATCGAATTTGATTTTATTAACCAATTATAATAATATTACGGCTTAATAATATCCATAAATTTAATAGGGTTAAGGAAATATAACCAATTTTAAAAAAATAAAAAGGAGTTTTACCACGCTTTACGATTTTTACAAAATGTATTCCGGTCCCGCATTTTATACATTATAATTATTATTTTAATCCAAAACGGGTTATTAAACAGGGGTTAAACTTTTAAAAACGCCCTGGAAAAGGTTCTTACCAATATACTATATAATATATATATTTCCGTGGTAAACCGTATTTACGATAATATATTCGCTGGTTATATTAACGGTTTAATAGGTATTGGATTATAGGATATAAAACCTAAAATTAACATCGCTTTCCGCACGCAACGCCGTTATTTGCAAATAATAAATGTTTTATAAAGAATAATAAACGCGTTCCACCAAAGAATTACGGCGTAGTAAAGATTATAATACCGCAATTGGTCCTTTTTTTTAACGGTTATTAAACAAAAATTTATGGCCTTAAAGTGCTATATTAAATTCAATTATTACAATTAAAGGTTATAAATTGAACGCTGCGGACCACGACTTGAAAATTAGCGTTCGTAAAATATACCACGGCCGGGAATGGATTTAAACCGGCAAGTTTAGCAATTGAATATATTAATAAAGGTTTCGTTAAAAATATTAAAAATAACCGCGATTTTACGTACGATTTGCGAAACATATTCCTAAATTATGCAGCGATAGGGCCAGTCGCAATTACGGCGCGTAAAATATTGGAAAGTATCGCCCGTACACGCATTAATAGCAAATACTATATAGTATTAACCAATTAAAATACAATCCATTATACGTGTTTATTATTCCAAAATGGCTGGGGAAACGAAAAGGCCGAAATATTACCCAATTTCGAGTTCGACGGCCCTAATTTATTATACTTGGGTTTAAAAGAGCTAATGGGCGACAAATAGGAGGTATTTAATTAAAATATCGTACGCCCTTATAACGTGCTATTTTAGGCGGATATTAAAAAAATAGGGGTATATCCAAAAAAGGAATATAACCAGACAAACGGTTTAAATATTATTGGTATAGTTAATCCCGAAGGAAATTGATTGCACGGAATATACGAAAAATCCGACGAAAAAGGCGCATAAAATTTGAAATAATAACAGGCAAATTACGTAAATTAAAACGGGTGAAAACGAGGATCGTTCCATTATAAAAAGGAGTTAATAAACGAATAGCGGTAACCTTACCCGCGAAAAACGGAGGTAAAACAGCGTCCGCAAAACTAGTAAATATAAATAAATAAATACCAATTGTAAATTTGGTTTAAAATAAAAAACGAAATATAACTTCCTCCAAAATCCTCCGTATAAATAACCCGTTTTTTATTCATCTTTTTACCCAAATAAATTATATCCTCTATCCACCACTAATCATAAATCCAGCAAAAAAGATTTCGGTAATAACCGTTATTATAATACCTTATTAATTACGAATAATAGATTCATTAAACCGGATCCCAATAGTAACAATTACTATGGTATTATATATATTAAACCCCCAATCTTTTAGCACTAAACCCCAAAAAAGCAAAACAGAAAGAACCCAAACCGGTTAAAAAAAATGAAAACGTTTGGCAGCGTTAAATATTTTTTTAAGAATAAGCTTGTTAACGCTACGCCTTTTTTTCCGAATTGGGGTCGCGGTAAACGATCCAGGGACCGAATCGTCCTCCTTTTTATCTTTTTTTAAAATAGGTATATAGGGTTTTTTTAACCAATCGAATGTAAATTTATCGTAATTAAAACCAAAATCGATAAATAAAACAAACGGAATAACGACCGCCAAAAAGTCTGCGTTATTATTACCAAAAATACTTTTTTTAAACGGTTTATTGGTTTCCCGGCGTTTAAAAACCCAAAAATTAAAATCCTTTATTGGGGCCCCGATAACCCGCACGGTCGCGGTTTGGTCGTAAAATCCATCGCTGTTTTGAATCCATTTTATTAATTTAATTACAAACCCCTAATTTATAATGGTAGAATTAAAATAAAGTAATTATATACGATTAATATAATTAATAAACGTATTACGGCCACCATTTTGCTCCTGGTATTGGTAATTAATATAAACTGGACCCAATATTAAAATAAAAGCTAACGTTTTTTCGACCAAATCCTGTTCGCTAAACTATTTAAAAATATTTAATACGGATATTAAGATTAGGCGAAAATAAAATTCGTTTATACGACGCGTCCTATTAAAATAAAAAATATTAAAATGCTGGGGGGGTTTTGCTGTCCAAACGAAGCAATTGAAAGGCCAGGAAAATATAATTGCTATTATTTTATACGCCAGAAATTGTTTAACAATTGGAAATAAAATAATTTTGAGGAAACGTATACGCGAAATATATTTAAGTAATATTTACTATATATTAATAACGGCCGGAACAGTAAAAAAAGGGGTATTAACCTTCCGGGTTATGCGATTTTTTACCCAATCGAAAAAAGTACCTCGCATTTCGAAAATGCGCCAAATAACAGGTTTATTTTAACTTAACTAAATTAAACGACCACAAATTTGGAATTATATATTAGCGTTCCAAATTAAAGGGATAATAATGCCAGTGCAACAATTGGGGTGCAAATTAAAACTAAGGCTGGAAATATTAATATTTAGGATATAAACGTTAAAATTGGAACTGGAATCGGTAAAGTCGGAAACGGTTTTATCGTATTCGGTTTGGGACAGGCTTAATCGGATAATGACCACACCGAAACTGGTTTTTTCCAAAATAAAAGCATTAAAATTAAAACAAACTAGCAAATATATTAAAATTTGTAACAATTATTACAAAAATGGAAAAACAATAACCATTATAACATTTATAATAATCCAAAAATATAAAAATTAAAATAATTGTTATAATAATTATAGGGAGGGAAAGGGTTTATAATAACTATTACTATATAGCCAATTTACGTTTAAATCCAAGGATTGGGGGTTATAACCAGGACGCGTTAACCCTTTTTTTTCCTTTATGCAAATTTCGACCACGCGGGCAATAAATAGCGATTCGTTTAAAATAAAATGGATTATTTTAACCCTGCCCGACGGAGGTAACGCTTTGAAATTAATGCAGGTTTTCGAGTAAATTTGATTAGAACGACTGTCGCCGTTATATTAAATTAAAACGTCCACAATTACCGATCCAAAACGGGTTTTTTCTTCCTATAGGCTTTTTTTAAAGTTTTGTCGGACGTGGCGGTATTTGGCTTTAAAATCCATTCTTTTTAACGCCAGCATTTTACCCAGCTTCGCCGAATCAACATCCCGCGTATCGTTTTCGGCGTAAATTATTAATTAAAAAAGGTAATTAATTGCCAAAAACTATAATAAACGGATAAAATTTATGTTGAAAAAAACCGAAATTTGGCGGTTGTTAATTGCGGTATCCGCATTAGTGGGAATTTTTAATGGAGCGGGACTAATATCGTCGGTATTTTCGCCCACGAATACGGTTATAATATTTTGAAAAAATTGTTTCGGTATTTGTTATAACGTTTTCAAAAAGGTGGCCAATTTGGAATTTTTTAATAATAATATTATAAGGCGGAATACGTTTACGGCGATAAATAATTATAACGTTAGGTAAAGCAAACCCGGTATTTATATTTTTATATACCGTAAATACGCCCGTATATTTAAAAATTATTAACAATTTTTCGTTTAATATGGTGGTAAGAGTTATAAAATTCAAAATTCGAGGGTGAAACATGTGAGGAGGTTACGAGATAGAATAAGCTTAATCTTGAACGCGGGGAAACGTGGATCACGTATAAGGCTAATGGAACGTTGAAATGGCAGATAACCGTCTGCTAGCGGGTAATAGAGATGATATATTGTTGTTGCACAATCGATTCGTTGAATCGATGAAGGTTTGAAGGTGATGAATCTAAGGCTAAGTTATGAATTACGTGTTCGAATCCGTAGGTGCAGATCTTCGATCCGGATGTCCGGAATGCGGGGTCACGTCACATGATTTGGCCTTATTCATGTGACTGACCTGCCGACCTATTGAGCCTAACGGCCCATTAAGCCTCACGGCCTATTGTGCTTATGCATGCACAGAAAATCTGCGACCACAGCGGGATTCGAACCCACGCACTTCAACGTATATATGATATAGATTATGGTACGTGCATTATACCATTAAGCTAGATTTCATATGACGTATTTGTTTTGTTGTTGAAACTATGAACAAAGACGTAATATATAAAGCTTTGTGTGTATAAACGCGTATACGTTTTATTTGTTATTTATTTATTTATTTATTCGATGCAGGGTGACTAATAAAATTAGCCCGTGCTAGCCGTTATAAGATAATGCAGGGTAGCTAATATAATGAGCCCTGCGCTAGCCATGTTCATAAAACAGCCACCATTTCCAACCTATCGACTAAAATTTTTGCAAAAAAGTTCTGGTGTTTTATCTATATTAGAAACGACAAAATAACCACTACCTTCCCAAATATAATCGAACGTAAATATATTTTCCTAGGACAGGTTTTTAAATCGGGCGAAAAAAATCGCAATTTTATCCCAAACCAGGGTGTTAAAACCAATAATGTCCCTAATTTTGCTAATAGTCGGCGTGGCAATGGTTATACCCCGATTAATGCAAAAAATAAGGCGAAATGCGCGGTATATTATCGATTCGCGGTAACGGAAATATTAAATTTCGTTTCCAATTACACGTTAAAAAAAGGTACTAAATTGTAAATATATAAGCAAACGCCGGATATTTTTGGTGTTTTCGCCCGTGGAAAAATCGGCTTTCCAACCGTTTTTGCGTTTACGGCTCCTACTAAAATCATGTAATTTAAACAAATATATTAATATAACGAAATTATTATAACTATTACGAAAAGCATTTATTAAATATTATATTTACTATCGGAATTATCGTCGAAATTGTCGACCTCGGGGGGCGCTGCTAAAAATGGAAATTAATAACTTTAAATATATATTCTAAGTTAAACACCTTTTCCGGGTTGTAAATTTCGTCCAACTGCTTAGTTTTTGGGATTGAAAATATCGAATATAATATAATAATAACCGTACCCGCAGATCTGGGATTAGATTTGCGGGCGGCGAATTTGGTTGAAATATCGTGAAACTGCGCTTAAATAAAAAAAACAACCGCTCGCGGGGTATTAGCAGCAAATATTTCGGCTAAACCATAATAATATTTAACGTCGAAAATTGGGAAATTAGTTATTACTTTTTTCAACATTTGCGAAATAAGGTTGGCCGGCACGAAAATCAAAGTGGGAAAACATCCGTCGGTATGCTAAAAGAAATCGGTCGTATTGGTAACGGATATACCATATATAAATCGCCGTAAAATAGATAATCGTTTTTCCTATACCCATTTTATTGGTTAATAACCAATTTTTAAAAGCTAACTGCTCCAATTTTAGTAAAGTATAGGCATTTAAACCGAAAAAAAATTAATTTAACAAAAACAAGAATTGTAATAATAATCCCAGAAATAGGGGCAGGATTATAATAAAAATCACAAAAATAGGGGCAGGATTGTAATAGTAGTCACAAAAATAGGGGTAAAATTGTGACGATAATTACAATTATTAGTGATAATGCATATATAATTTACCAACCAATTAATAGGGTAATTGATGGCGACCAAACGGAGCATTAGGTATATCCTAATTAAATTAAAAGTATTTGGCCTAAATTTTCTTATACTAAAAACCGATTTTATTATTAATATTTAAACCGTCGACAGGCAAAGTGCTTTAAAAAAGACGCAAATCTTTTAAAGCGAACCTAAATCGCGTCCGAATAAAAGATAATTAATCCAAGGATAATTTTAATTAAAATGGAAAATTGCGTATAATATACCAAGGAAACCGCTAAAATCCTTTTGCGGGCGTCCTCGAAAACTTCCTTTTTTTCGCGGTCCATATTAGCAAATCGATCGGCGATAATAAATTGGGTTTGTATAAAATTAAAAAAATCGTTTTATTGGTCGTCGTTAAAGGATTTGGGATAGAATTCGGTAATTTTTATTATAAACTTGGTAAAAATGGGACGATGGGACCGCCCTTCGTCGTACAAACTGTTAAAAATATTTTCAAATACTAACAAATCCTATGGGTATATTAAAATTTAATTTGTACGCTTTTTTGTTCAACCGTCCGACCTTAATGGGTTTAAAACGGGACCAAATATTAACAACGAACATTATTATCGTCCTATTTTAACAGGCGCGGTTAAAACCAAACAAATTGGCGACGTCGATAATTTGGTGGGTTCGCGAACGGGCAATTAAGCGATATTAAAATTGCATTGAATGCAAATTATTCAAAGCGATAACGTTATCGGCGATAATTGCATGATCGGCGATAGCAAATAAGGTAAAGGATTATTCGATATTAAATTTGAAAAAATTGCGGTAATTTCCACCAAAATCGCTAGGATTTTCTTTGCTTTTAATAACGATTTTTCCCTACCGGTAAAAAATAAAATGAAAAAAATAACAGACTTTAGACTAATCGTCAATATAATAACCGCTATATATATATATATATGGTCCAGGGTTAACGGTTTTAAGTTTTAAATCGCCGTTTTTAAAATTAGGTCCGGTAATTATTATCCGCAAGTAAATTAGTATTGTGACGAAGATTATGGGAATTATAACCGGTTTAAACTTATTTGCGAATATTTTTAGCCCGGGGAAATTAATATTGTATTGGCGGATAAAAAGGGGGATAAGAGGTAAGCGACGCCGATTTGCCAAATTATCGAAAATGGGTTTAATACCACTATCGTTAAATATATCCGGTACGGAGGCCAAAGTTTTTTACCAAACGGGCATTTTATTGCCTTTAGTTTATTTACCGGGGTTACCTGCTTTAAAATCAACTAAAAACCCGAATACGTCGGCGATTTAAAATAAATCAATTAACAATTAAATTTGTAGCCGTTATTATAAAATATATAAAATGGTGAACGCTAAATTGTAATAGTTATGATATTATAGCAATAATTATTTGGCATTACCGCAAAACTTTGTAACAATTGTTACAATATCATAAATAATGGGATACATTAGTGCGAAATTGAAATAATTATCGCAATCCAAGAAAAGGAAATATTAACCTGTTATATTAATATATTATATTAAAGCATTTATCGTTATGTAGCCAAGTATAACCATTACCTCGTTTATATTCGACGAATTACTATTAAATGGTATACCAAAATCTGCTTATTAACGCCTGCTTTTACTGCGGCGACGCTAGCAACGGATTGAAAGCGTTTAAAGGTTTGGGCGATTGGGGTTTCGTTCGTGTTACGGAAAATATTATTTCCGCGACCGAACCAGGCGAGCGGATTAATATTATTATTAATTTTAAACAATTAATATAACCCAAATGGGGCATAATGCGAACCATTTTGGTAATATTCGTGTTTTTTACCCTACGCCAGGTTATAATAATTATCGCCGATACGCATTAGTTTTTATTTAATTGAAAATCCTTCCATAACGGACCGGGTGAACGATTTAAAAAATCCGTATTTTTATATTATAGGAAATAATATTCGGGTTATACAAAATTTATTAATTTATTATTTGGCGTCGAATTAGGCTGGGGCTGCGTCCGCGATACCGAAATAAAATTGGTTTTAACTGGCCGAACGGTGATGGTTTTATATATACGGGGTACGGGCGGTTTATTTAATGGCGCGGGTACCGGGTTAATAATAATTTCCGGTTATAGTGCAGGGGGCCGGTTTTTGGGATTTTTTAGTGGCGCGGATAATACGCTAATAAATGGCTTAAAAAATGCTAAAAAAAATTGCAATTAACGGTTATCCAAATCCGGGGCAGGTTCGTTATAATTATCGTCCATATTGATATTATTATCGCCTTTATTGGCGGACTCGGGGGTAGGTAAATTATCGTTTTCGCCTATATAAATATCGTTATTATTATAATTAACGGGGGCGGGGTAGGTTCCTTATCGCCGGCGTCCATATCGGCATTATTTCCATTTTTATCGACGGGGGCAGGGGCAAATTTATTATCGCTGGAATTTATATCGGTATTATTTGAATTATTATTATTATTATTATTATTATTATTATTAGGAATGGGGGGAAAATTTAAAAGGATTCCGGTTTCATCCGAATAACCCTGTAATATACAACGGCCAACCGAGCAAAATTTAATTCCAAAATAATTGCAATATCCGCGTCGTAATTTTCCAAATTTTTAAAATATTGGTTCATTTTTTTTGTCCGCGCTTTTTTTTATAATGTGGTTATTAAATTGGTTAATAATTTAACATTGTTGGATATATGTTTCAACGTAGATTTGGTGGTGGTTTGGGCGGAAATTTTGCCTTTTTGGCGTTTTTTAGGAGCTACGGTAATAAAGGACCGTAATTGTAGTAGTTATTACGGTTTTTGGCGAGTTAAAGCAATTGTTGTGACTATTATTACAAAAATATTAGTTAATTTACCCCGGACCTAGCCGGATGGGGGGTATTCTTGCGATGGACGGGCGTTAATTATAATTTACCCTCGTTACGACTGGGTTAATTCCTGTTTGGGTAGGTAAAAGATAAACAGCTTTATCCAATTTAAAATATATTTTAATTAAATTTCGTAACGAATATATTTCCAATATTTGCTAAAACAGTTTTGTAATTATAATAGTTATTACGCTAATTGGTTAAAAATTAAACGCTGGTTAAATCGATACAATTTTTTATTAATCGTTCTAAAAGAAATCTGGCGGCCGGGAAAAAGGTTTTTATTGTAAAAAAAAGAAACAAAACTAATAAAAAAAAAGAAAAGGTGTTCATAATTGGGTTTACGTATTGGGTTTTTTGCTAGTAAAAAAAAGTTAGAATAAAAACGCCAAAATTTCCGGAATTTAACCGTAACAGCTATTATAATTCGTAATATCGAACCCTTTTATTTTTAATCGGAGCGCCGTTACGCCGTACCAGCTAATATATAATCCAAATTTTTAATTTACGTAATAATTATTATTATCCAGCATTTGGTCGCATATTTAGGCCGTTAATTGGGGATTTTGATATTTAACAATTATATATTTTACGCTGTTTAATAATCCTCCGCTTTTAGTTAATTTAATTCGGCGTCGCTTTTTTCCTCGTTCGACCCTTTTATAATCCAGGGTACGTTATTTAATTTAATTAAAATTTAACCTTAATTGTCCTTTAATTTTTGGCTTATAAATTTATAAATGTTCCTATATTGGATATTCTTACAACCGTTAACGTTAACCAGCATTTTAACCTATAATTATAATACCGTTTAATTCGTTCGTCGACGTTTATTAGTTTATTTTCCCGAATAATTGATAATTATATTCATCGTTTCCTAAAATGCTACCGTGCTTTAATTCCGCCGCTTTTTTTCTTATTATTTATATAAATAGGAGGCGTTATTTCGTATCCTATTTTCATATATTATTCGGAATTAGAAAAACGAAATAATCGCTATATTATTCAAACCATTTAATTAATTGTAAATTTGAAATATTTTCCAACAAATCGTTTTTCGTCCATTCCCGGTTATAAAAATGGACGAATATTTTAATGATATTTCAAACTACAGGTTTGGGTAATATTAATTGGGATGGTAAATTGCATAACCGCCGCGGGTTTGGGAAAAGGATAATTGTTGCAAAATAAATACCCCATTTGTCCAACTATTTAAGCATCTAATTCTTTTCGGAATTTTTTTTGGGTATTTTAATTGGCGGTTATTTAAAAGACAATACGGGTAAAACTCCAATTTGGTGCACGCAAACGTTGCAACAATTTTTAAATTGGTTTATTGTAAAAAATGGACTCGTTTCCTATATAAAACCCAATACAATTCGTCGAAAATATTTAACGTTGGCAAAGGTTTGCATATTTGGCGCTTTTTTTTAATTTTTTCCTATTTATTATTTCCTATTACGTTTAATAGGGCAAAACCCGTGGCTTAAATATATTTAAAAAAACCGGTTTATGGTAATTTCGACGCTTTTACCCGGTTATTTTTGTTTAAATCAAATTTAGCGATACGTGGAAAATTAATAGGGAATAACCGCGTTTATAAATACGTTAAAAAATCTAAATAGGTAATTTGTAAACTTTCAACGTTTTTTCGTAATACCACGGGTTATTTGGTTTATTTGGTGAATAATTTTAATTTAGTTGGTTTATATTTAGCGATGGACCCCTGCGTATCGAAACATTAATAAAACGCAACAAAATATACGGTTTTTTTACGGTTGGGCCCGCGCGCGGTTCGTCCAACCTTTTATTATAAATTTGCGGGGTCGTTTGATATTAACGCGCCGTATCATATTATAGGTTTTATTCAAAATATATCTATACCTATACCCAAAAATAAAATAGAAAATATAATATAAATTTTAAAATCCAATTTGGAAAGATTTTGCGTAAATTTTAATTTTATCGATTTTAGGTGTTAATACATCGTACCGGATAATTATATCGGTTACGTTTCGCTTAATAAATCTCCTTGATACGAGGTTTTTTATTAAAAATTGACGTATTTGGATAATGCGGTTCCTGGCGTCCATATATATAATAATTTTAAAAATACGGGTGGCGGATAATAATATAATATTCCCTATTAGGAATAGGAGGCGCTGGTAGTCGTTAATTAGGGTTTTGCGTTCCAAACACTGTATTATAATCGTAATTTCGGGTCGGTCGAAAGGCGTTTTAACGAAACGTATTATCTTTTTATAATATAATTGGTCGAAAACGTAAATTTTAATTTTTGCTGTAAAAATTACGGTGCACCCGAATATAAATACGGTTATTAGTATAATTACCCGGATTAAACGCAATATGAAAAACGATTCCCTAAAATCCTTCCATTGTAAAATTGTATAAAATTTATTAATAGTAAATAAAGCGATCCGTTGGTGGAGTATAGGGTTTGGAAAGATTTAAGGAATCGGTAGTTGGTGGTCTGTTCCGGGTTTAAAAAAATGTGCCTATATTTACAAACGGTTTACGGGTTTAAAAAAGGTTATATCAAATAAAATTAATTTTAATAATAAAAACCGTATATTTATACTTACGTTTAAAATGGACTGGTCGATTAATTTGGGGTTCGCGGCGGGATAACGTTATATATTGCGTAATTGTTTTTACTTTAATCTGTTTCATGGGATTATTTGGATAATAATAATATTATTGCGAATAACCGAAATAGTTTGCAATACTATATTTTTCCCGTACCTGGTTTTTACCAGCAAAATAACATTTTCTATGTTATATAAAACCTGGTATATATACTATATTTGGTTATAATATGGGATTCGTGCAGGTATATTGGGGGGTTTGTGGAGGTTTAAAGATTATATAGCAGCTAAGGAAACGAGTTTATGTTATAAATTTAAATTATTAAAAGTTTGGGTTTTGGCGTATAATTTCGGGAAGATGTGTACGTCGTGGAAGGTATTTGCCGCCGCGTGTACGGGATGGGGACCGCGAAAAATTGCGTCGATTTGGTGGGAAAGCGAAATATATATAAATGTGCTTCCGGATATTATATATATATAATTTAATACGAATATATAAAAATTTGCGGAAATAAAGGCTTTTTTTGAATGGGTAAATATATAACGTATTATCTAATATATACCCTATACGGGCTGTAGAATTAGTGGTTTTGCGTTATTTATATTAAAATTTATATGTAAAAATTCCTTTCGTTTTTGCGATTTTCCCCATATAACTTTCAACGGATTATAATTGTTATTAATAAAATGCGAAATGGGTATCGATGGTATTTATGGGTGGACGTGTAATGTATTAAATAAATTTTATCTTATGCGGATTGTAAAATAAATAATTTTGCGATCTTTTACATATAAATTTTAAGGGATTAAAATCGTTATTGTTAAAATGCGAAATGGGTATCGATAATGTTGTTGGGTTAATAATAGGAATACCGCCATAAACGGATAAAGGGCGGGCTATATTATATTTTTAATTAACGTACCGGGTGCAAAAAGTTTTGGATTTATAAAAAAGGCTTACCAATTCCTATTTTCAACGATGTTTTTTTTCGGTATTTTGCATAATTGTGGAATAATAAGGGAGTGTCGGTCGCAAAAAGGCCAAAAATACCGCCATAAACGGCGAAAATCGACAAATTGTTTTTAAACCTGAACCAAAACGTTTTTTGGATGGACCTATAAATACATTGCAAAACCGCGATTAAGCCACGAAATGGAGCGAAGCGAACGGAATAAATTAATTGTGGAGCTTTGGGCTTCAGGGATAAGCCCTGAGACTACCTAATAGGGCAATATACACCACACTGCACCTAGGCTAATGCCTAAACACCTGTTAGCAAGCCCTATTGTTAACAATACCTGCTTTTATTAATTTAATATTTAAACATTAAATGCAATATGTATTTCTTAACTATATTTAATTTCTGTTTTGAGCAAAAGTGGATATTTATATAGCGTCAAGATATTATAAACATTAATATTTGCCATGTTAACCTGGCAAAGTGCACGGAGTTCTCGTTTAAAACGAATGTTTATCAATTATTTTGTATTAATTAATGAAATATTAAAAATCCAATAATTCGCCCAGTTACTAGTTAAATATATTAGTGTTTAAATACAACTTTGTTTTAAAATGTTCTATTAAAATGTAATCTAACTTTTTTTAACAAAGTTTATTTAATTAAATAAAGCAAGAAATTGAAAAATAACACCAATTCAGCATTCACTTATATAAAAAGACGATAAAAGCGGGTACTATAAATAGGGTCTCATGTACGCGTCTGCTCATATGCGTAATCCAATACCTGAAACTTCTCTTTTATTACCGTTAAGATTAGTAAAATTATAAAAGTGTTTCGATTGTGAATTAAATTTCGTATATACCTTACCTATCTGCTTATTTGACGGCTTATATAATTGAGTATAGATACCAAACTAGAATCCTATATTTTATTTACGTATACTACCCACCAGGTGCAGAAACCTTAAAATTTGGTCGAAAAATAAAAATAGTATCAAATCAATGAAATAAATCAAAAATAGATAAATAAAAGAAATTTGGCCTTTCTTTATATAAAACAGTGCTTAAAGCCAACATTAAGAATTGGATCCCACTAAGGCGTTTGTCTACATACGTCATCCAATCGCTGGAATTTGGGGTTCGTTATCGTTAAAATTGGTACAAATGTAACGGCGTTCCGATTATAAATTTTACATATAAGTATATATACTTTACCTATACGCTTATGCAACTGTTTATATGGTACGGTATATATACCAAAATGTTAAGTAACGGTACATATACATATACGACCTTCTACGTATAGAAATAATATAAAAGAAAATCCGAAATGGACAAAATATCGAAAAAAGTAATACCGTTATAAACGGATAAAAGGCGGGCTATATCCAACTCTCAATTGGTATACCAGGTGCAAAACATTCTAGATTTATAGAAATGGCCTAGCAACTCCTATTTTTAACGATGTTTTCTTTTTTTACATATTCTGCGTAATCGTGGAATAATATGGAAATTTCGGTCACAAAAAGGCCGAAAATACCGTTATAAACGGCGAAAATCGACAAGTTGTCCTCAAATCTAACCCAAAGCGTTTTTTGGATAGACCCACAGGTACATTGCAAAGCCGCATTTGAGCTACGAAGTGGGTTAATTGTGGAGCTCTATAGTCTCAGTGCTCAGACTACACCCCCTTGCTCCGCAATGGGGACCGAACGCTCCATATACCTTTCAGCCACATGGCTTTTCGACCAATTATATTGGCCGAAAAGATCGCGTTCGTTCTTATTTAAGGACATTTTGTCGCATTTCGCCGTTTATGACGGTACCACCAACGATAATTTGTCGCATTTCGCCGTTTATAATGGTATTATTAAAAATATACCTAATGTTGCGATATCGTTAACAATTGTTTTATTGATATAAGGATAGTTCGTGGTATTTTGCCGTTTATAGCGGGTATCTATAATATATTGGTATTATAATGGTGAAAGAAAATGGTGTAACCATAATATATAATTAAATATTCGAAAAAAAAAACAAATATAAGTTATAAGAATATATAGTAATTTGCGTTAAATTTATTGGAGTTTGTTATTTATTTGAATGCCGCCCGCGTTTCGATAGCCAAAGTATTTGGAAAGATATTAAAATATTGGGTAAAATTTGTAATTCTTTATTATATTTAATTTTTATTTTAAATAATGGTATATAATATTAGTTTTAGTTTAAATTACAGTCTGTATAGCTTAATAAACCCAACACTGCAAAGTGCATGCAATTATCGATTAAAACAAAAGTTTCATTAATATTTTTATTTAAATTAACAATATGTTAAAAAACTAAATAATTTACGCAAATATTGGTAAAATTAAAATATTTTACTTAATACATTCTTTAATCAATTTGTTAATAAATTTTATACAAGTTCTTTTTTTATAAATTTTTTTTAAGTAAATAAAGCAAAAAATATAAAATAGATACAAATTTAGCATTTTTTTATATAAAAAAGCAAAAAGGGCCGGTATTGTGAATCCGGTTTTACGTTGACGTTTGCTTATATACACAATCCATTTTTCAAACTTTGGTTTTATTAATGTTAAAATTGGTAAAAATGTAAAAGCATTTCGATTGTAAAATATATATAAAATTGGATACACTTTACCTATCCGCATATTTAACGGTTTATATAATCAGATATACGTAGCAAAATGTGATATTATGTTAAATATATATAAACCACCCCCTACGTGCAAAAACCACAAAATCTGGCTGCGAAACAAAAATAATATAAAACTAATCAAATAAAGCAAAAAGATTTATACAATATATATTTAGTTTTTTTTTATTAAACAGGGTTTAAAGCAGACATTATAGGCTGGGTTGGGTTTGGACGTTTGTGTCTATACGTTATCGAATTTCTAAAGTTTTGGTTTATTATCGTTAAAACTGGTAAAAATATATACGAGTTTCGATTTTAAATTGTATTTAAAAAAGTATATATTTTGCCTATCCGCTTATTTAACTGCTTATATAATGGGGTATATGCATCAAAATTAAGAATAACGATATATACATATATACGACCCTCCACGTGCAAGAACTATAAAATTTGGTTAAAAATTAAAAAAAATATCAAAAGAAATCGAAAATCGAATACAAAATCGGAAAAACAGCACCGCCATGAACGGATTAAGGGCAGGTGGTATCGAATTCGGCCATTATAAAAGATAAAAAAATAAATCAAATCGCTGCTAATAGCGATACTAAACCCTATTTTCAACGATATTTTCTTTTTTAATATTTTACGTAATTGTGGAATAATAAAGGAGTGTCGGTCGAAAAAAGGCCAAAAATACCGCTATAAACGGCGAAAATCGATAAATTGTCCTTAAACCTGAACCAGAATGTTTTTTGGATGGACCCACAGGTATATTGCAAAACCGCAATCGAGCCACGAAGTGGATCAATTGTGGAGCTCTGGGCTTTATGGATAAGCCCTGAGACTACTGTTACGATTAAAGTATCGGATAACCTGTTCTTAGGGTAAAGTATAGTGGGTTAAAGCAACGGAGCGACTTAACTGGGTAACTGGGGTTTTTAATAATTGGGGTGAAATTATAATCGTTTTCAAATAGATTTTGAAATTAACTAAAATATAAAACTACTTGCTGCTAAGCAATCCTAAAATCGAGTTTATTTATATAATAATACACGTACTTTATATAAACTATATTTTTAATGTAATCTCTGCTAATTCTTTTAATATGTAATTCCCAATCGAGGTTTTGCAAATTAACCGAAATCTTTTTTAATGGTTACGTGTTATTATATCATTGCCTTTTTATATAATCTTATTCCTACTGGTCGGTGTTTTTTTGGTCGAATATCGTTAAAAAAGGTGTAAGCCCGCCTAGCCTTTTTAGTACCGGCCCAACTATTTGGTCGCAACATTAGGTTTTCTTTCCTTCAACCAACTTTCTTTCGCTTTTAAATAATTCGTATTCCCTTAATCCTGGTTTTTAATTATATATTCCTTTTTTACTAATTTCTTTACGTTATATTTAATCGCGTAATTCAATCGAAGCTCGGTCGTTCGTCGATAGAACGACGCCTCGCCTTTTTGGCGTTTTCTTTTCCTTTTTTTGTGGATTCATTTTTTTGGTTTTATTATAAACTTGGCGGTATAATACGTTACGCAATTCCACCGTAAAATTCCTGTCGTTACATCGAGTATTTTCCCATTAACCGTTTAAATTACGATAAATTAAATATTTCGAATAATTAATTGCGCAATATCGGTCGGTAATAATTAAAGCTTAACGTGAAAATGGAGGTTTGGGAGGAAACTATTTTAGCGGAACAGCGGTCAATACAAAAAAAGCAATTAAAAGCTTTTTGTTGCGAAAAGAAAAAAATAGTGGTTTAAAAAAATGATGCGAATTATGTTTCGCGGGATTAACGATTTGGAGAAGTTGGATTGGGTGGAACGCGAAAAGGTAAAATAGGAGGAACGGCGGCAATCGACCGAAATTTTTCCCGAAATGTTTTTGGAATCGTTTTTTCCAGATTCCTATTTTGTTTGGCATTCGTGTTTCCCAATAGGTTTTTAAATCCTTTTTTATGAGATAAATGAATATTTTTACGCCATATTTAATGGTAAATTGCTTTATTCGTATATTTTGATTTATAATATATATTAATTGTTTTGTTGTAAATTCATTTAACGGTATGGTTTCGAATCCTGGTTAATCCTTAGTTTTTGGAAATAATACGTGTTGTTTTTTTTAAATCGCCCTTTTTTGGTTAATTTGTTGGTGAATCCGATTCCTAATAATATTGATGGAATAACTTTAAATAATTTTGGAAATGGTGGAAATATTTGTAAATATTGTTTTCGTGTCCATAGTTTTCCTATTTAATAAAATACTTTATTTTACCGTGGTTGCGTTTATGGTCCAGTATTCGTTCGACGTCGTATGTTTTTTCTGCGTCGATTTCGAATCTTTTTTTGGTATTGGTGCCTTGTGGTGTTAATTCCAACAATAATACGTGGAACGCTGGGTGACTTTTTATAGTATTTAATAATAATAATTTGTAATTAGTTTCGCTCATTCTTTTATTGATTTCGAGGAATCCAAATTATTTAAAATTAAATTTGTTATTTGGTCGTTGTATTCTCATATTATATCGAGTAAAATAAGCGTTATTCTTTTCCTGGAAAAATGGTCCTTTTATCCGATATTGGTTGGCGTATTTAATTATATTCTTTCGTACAAACTTTAAGTTTTGTTCAAATCTTTGGTGGAGTTTTCGTAGTTCGCTTATTTATTTATCGGTTCGTAGCGCCAGAATGGTAGTTTTTGGTTCTCCATATACGGTAAATTAAAATCCGTAATTGGTTTAAAACGGGGTTATTTTGGTGATTTTATTTTTTAAGCTATTGTACCCGAATTCTGCTATAGGTAATAATTGTACCCAATTATCCTGTTTATGGTTTGTATAATATTTTAGGTACTATTTTAATATTTGGTTCGCTCGCTTTATTTGTCCGTTTATTTGTTGGTGGAATACTGTGGATAAGTTATAATCGTTTCCTAATTATTTCATTAAAAACTTCCAAAATTTTAATGTAAAAAAATTATTTTTATCCGTGATAATGTTTTGTGCAAATACGTAATTGCTAACAGTGATTAGTGGAAATATATAAGCGATTTTTTCGGCGTTGCTACCTTTTTTATAAAATAGGAAATAGGCGTATTTAGTAAATTTGTGCATTATAATTTATATATTATTATGTTGAGTTAGGGTTAGGGTTAGGGTTAGGGTTAGGGTTAGGGTTAGGGTTAGGGTTAGGGT
>NC_043744.1:0-1367 GCF_004337985.1 Pyricularia pennisetigena
AACCCGGACCACTAACCACTAACCCTAACCTAACCACGTGACCTGTCGGCACGACTCTCCTCCGAGCGGGATGAAGTTCCTCCGTTGGCGCAAGCCAAGAGGTGGTTGGGCACATTACCCCTCATTAAAAGAGGGGCTGGGGATGCAAGTTAGCGCCGTCACTGTGACGACCCAGACAGCCGGTAACCAGTGATTGTTTGTCATTACTGACCGTGCACAGACGGGATCGTCTACAAAAACCGCGCTTTCTCCCGAATCAATGCTCACATTAGCCCTGATGAGCCACAACACAGGCGAAACGTTGAAGTTCTTCCTACCACGGAGACCAGCGTCGGCAAAGTGTTTTTCGTTCATCATTTTCTGCAACTTGTCTTCACCCCATCTTCTGTTACCTAACCCTAACCCTAACCCTAACCCTAACCCTAACCCTAACCCTAACCCGTAGGGTTTTATATAATATATATATATATATATATATATATATATATATATAAACTGGGTTTGGGTTAGACGTTGGGTCGGGTATTGGGTTAAACGTTGGGTCGGGCATTGGGTTAGACGTTGGGTTAAACGTTGGGTTAAACGTTGGGTTAAACGTTGGGTTAGACGTTGGGTTAGACGTTGGGTTGGGCATTGGGTTAAACGTTGGGTTAAGCATTGGGTTAGACGTTGGGTCGGGTATTGGGTTAGACGTTGGGTCGGGTATTGGGTTAAGCGTTGGGTTAAACGTTGGGTGGGGCATTGGGTGGGGCATTGGGTGGGGTATTGGGTTAAAACTTTATTAATATATTATATAAATTTCTATATTGGGGTTTATATATATTATATAAAAAAATTTAAAGTTTTATTATAAATATTTATATAAATTTTAAATTGAGATTTTATGCGTTTTATTTTTATTTAGGTTTTTATGTTTTGTATTTATATGTGGGTTTTAATGCGCAATTGGGTTTATATGCTTTTTATTTTTATTTGGGTTTTTATGCTTTGCATTTTTATTTAGGTTTTTATGCTTTATATTTTTATCTGGGTTTTTATACTTTGTATTTTTATTTAGGTTTTTATGCTTTGTATTTTTATTTGGGTTTTTATGCTTTGTATTTTTATTTAGGTTTTAATGCGCGATTGGGTTTATATGCTTTTTATTTTTATTTGGGTTTCAATGCATTTATTTTTATTTAAGTTTTAACGCAATAATTTTTTAATTGGGTTTTAATGCGTTATATATTTAAGCATTTTTTTTATTATATAAATTATTGGTTTTCCTGCATTCGGATTTATTCTTTATTTGTTTTATTTCTTTTGGTTTACTTTTTTTATTTTATTTCTTTTGGTTTTTTTCCTTTGGTTTATTTCTTTTGTTTTTT
>NC_043744.1:343738-357054 GCF_004337985.1 Pyricularia pennisetigena
CCCCCCTCTCTCTCCATCTTTTTCCCCTTTCCTTTCGTCATAACGTGGCAGTGCAGATCTTTTGTGTCATTTGCGTTCATCTCTACTATTACTCAATTAATTAATCTGATTGACATTTGCAGCCGATTCCGATTGTCAATTGCCCTACCTATATTAATAAATATTTACCGACCGACCCCATATACAACTACTGTATCCTTAGCTAACACAGCCCGGCTGGTTGTTGTACTGCAAATCAGCCACCGGGATTCTACTGCATCGCCAAGGTGATTGCCAGCAGGCCCAGGCTTTGGTGCCGGATCCGATGACCTCGGGCAAATCAGAAAATCACAACTTGGCGCCGCCGCAGTTTCGTACGAAATCGCCTCTGGGTGACTGCAAAGTTGATCATATGTTCTTTGATGATCCCGAATATTGTTTTGCCGGGAAGCTTGAGCAAATCAAAATATATGCATGCAGAATTGGCATCAACTTCAAGCTTTCGCTTGAATACCTAATTTTCTTTAGAACAGACCTAAAAAGTAAAAATAAAAGAAAGAAAAAAAGGGCACCATTTACAGTTCAATACTACCGGTAAATCAGCAACGGCCGCTCCCCCTGCCAAGGGCAAGGGGTACCTAACAAAGTGGGGATTTGGGGGGAAGAAAAAAAAATCTTCTGCAGCACCGCATAACACGGCATTGGCCACTACTACACTAAATTGCCCTAAGTTGCCCTAAGTTGCCCGAAAAAGCCGAAGCATGTGCCCACTTTCACCATGGACATATCCACTCATAGGCTCCCAACCCCCCCCGCCCAAACAAATAACATCATCCTGTTCACTTGTCGCCGCCTCCCCACAACCAGGGGTCATCGGATCTTTGACAGTCCGCGACCCTCCAACGACCAGGCACGTCGTCGCCTCCCAAGCAGACCAGGGAAGGTCAGAAAACAACCAAACACCGCCGCGCAAAGAGCTTTTTGACAACCTGGAACGGCTTCTCCATGATCGACGTTCCCGGATCTGGCTGAGACCGACGTAGCCGTGCTGTGTCCTCTGGCAATCCGTCGTCCATGTCACGATGCATGCCATGCCCTGCCCTTGCCGCTGTCACTCTCAGTCTCTCTCTCTCTCTCCCTGCGCCTGCAGCGTACCGTTCCATATGGAGGAAGAGTGGAGCGGGCTGTCGTCCCGTCTTCCGACAAACAACTTCATATAAGATGACAGGTGCCCTCGTTCCATCGAAATGAAGTTATATCGACTCACTTCTCTTCACAGTCAGTCGCTCTTGTTTGGTGTAAACAGTAGAGGCCAGGTACCTCATCACCCCCCCTAACGGCCGGCCCAATACATTCACTTCGACCTTTAACCATTCTTAGTAATCCTTTTTTTTTTATATAACTTTTATATTCATTTCGACTTTAATCAGCCCAGGTGGCCGACGACATTCGCTGAGCGATATTTTTAGCTGAAAGGCAAAACGAAAACAAACAAACTAAAAGAAACAGAAAATAAAACACAAAAGACCCCCCCATTCATTCCTTCACACAAGTCAAGATGAGGCCATCCGTTCCTTTCACCTTCAGCAGCCTTGTTGGGCTCGCTGCTCTGGCCCTTGCACAGAACCAGAGGGTCAACTTTAATCAGGTTGCCAACATTAATGGTGATGTGAGTAGCGCTTGATATATTGTTTATCTATCAGACCAGGGAATGAGTCTAGCCAGGTTTACTGACATGGGACGAAATAGATGCAACTTAATACACTGCAATTCCCCGATGGAACCAAGATCGAGACCTTCTCGCAAACACAACAGCAGGTTCTCGTCAACCAGAACCCCAACCCGCTGCCGCCCAACAACGTCGTGGGCAGCACGGGTCAGCCGTTTGTGGCCCTGCAGAAGCAGTCGGTCATCATCCAGACCAACCGGGCTGTGGACCTGGTCGGCGGCCAGATCGAGATCCCCATCGACGAGCAGGAGCTGGCACGGCAGAACATCCTGATGGACAACACCTTTGTCGCCATGCTGTCCGGGGATCGCCAGGCCTGGATCATCCAGGAGGCCATCAAGAGCGTCAACGGCACCGACAAGACGGCGCGCATGGTCAAGCTCAACCGCATCGACGGCGAGTTCATGCTCCTGGGCAGGAAGACGGCCGAGACCGGCCTGAGCCTGACCACCTTTGGCAACCAGGCCGCCAACCAGGTCAAGATCGACGGCGCTGGTCTCCAGGAGGTCGAGTTCACCGACGGATTCCGCTTGTCCATCCGCTCGAGCCAGCCCATGATCGTCCAGGCCGAGGTGATCAACGGCGTCAACGCCGGTCAGCTTACCGGTGGACTGCAGGCCGTGAACAACTTTAGGTACTTGGTTACCACCAACCTGGGTGGCCTGCAGCCGGGGTTGGACAACATGGTTGCCGTTGTGCAGCTGCCGAGTAAGTGAACACCCCCCCTCCCCCCTCCAATCAGGATCTTTTGATTGGTGTTTCAAGTTGTAATGTGATAAAACCCCGGAGAACGACTTGATCTGACTCGAAGACACAAAAAAAAAATAGTCAACCCTGCCCGTCTGATGGCTACCGCCCAGGCCATGGGTATGTCTGATGCCTCAGCACTCCAGATCAGCGTCGCCCAGCGTGGCGTGCTCCAGAACCCCGGCGGTGCTCAGCAGAACATTATCGCGCCTGCTGGTCGCGTCAGGAGACAGGAGGGCAAGGGCAAAGGTGGTAACGGCCGGGGCAACGGCAACAACGCAGACAGGAACCGGGAAGCCAACAACAACAACAACAACGCCAACAACAATGCCAACAACAATGCCAACAACAACGCCAACAACAACCTCCTCAACAACAACCAGCCTCTCCTCCTCGACAACCAGTTCAAGGCCCTCAACTCCCAGCCCGTCCTTGACATGGCCAACATGCGCGTTGCTGTTCCCGTCCAAAGCCTCGACGGCGAGTTCATTCTGACCGTCGGAGCTGCTGCTGCCGGTGCCGGTGGTGCTCAGCGCGCAGGCGCCGGCAAGGCCGCCGAGATCCCTGCTGCCGTCGCTGCTCCCGTTGCCGCTGCTCCTGCCGCCGCCACCTCCGCTGCCGGCACTGCTCCCGCCGCCGCCGCCCCTGCCGCCGCCGCCCCCGGTGTCATCCAGCAGATGGGCAGGATCCCCGGCAAGGTCAAGCGCCAGGAGCCCGCTGCCGCCGGAGGAGTCACCATCCAGATGGCCGACCTCAAGTCCATGGTCGACCGCATGATGAGCGGTTCCGAGGACACGGCCCCCGTCTGGTCCATGATGGTCAACTACGCCAAGGCCAACGGTGCCGCGAAGCCCGAGGGTTTCCCCGCCCCGGCCCCGCCTGCTGAGGCTCCCGCCCAGCCCGCCGCTTCGCCTGCTCCCGCCGCGTCTCCTGCTCCCGCCGCGTCTCCTGCCCCCACCGCGTCGCCTGCTCCTGCTCCTGCTCCCGCTGCCTCGCCTGCACCTGCTCCTGCTCCCGCTGCCTCGCCTGCACCGGCCCCTGAGGCTCAGCAGCCTGCCCCTGCTGCTTCACCGGCTCCCGAGGCCCAGCCTGCACCTGCTCCCGCCGCCTCGCCTGCACCGGCCCCTGAGGCACAGCCGGCTGCCAGCCCTGCTCCTGCACCAGAGGCCCAGCCAGCTCCGTCTCCCGCTCCTGAGGCTCAGCCCGCCCCGGCCCCTCAGCGCAGGAGCAGAATCTACCGCCAGGCTGTCTAAGGCGTTCCCTGAACCCGGGGGTCTTTTATGCTTTCTTTTCTCATGTTTACCTAGCCTAAAGTTTTAAAAAAAAGAAATTCGCTTATCATGCAAAAACAAAATAGCAGGATTTCTTTTTTTTTTTTTTCTATGACTTTTTCTACCACAAAAAAGAAGTATGCGCCATCTTTAGCTTGGTACGTGAGTGAATGGGACTGTCAAAGATGTTTTTTATTCTGTTTCTGTCTTTTTTTTTCTATCTTCTTATCTTCTATCCTGTCAAGAAGGTTCGGGAATTTGTTTTGGGTCGGCAAATGAGGGGGGGCTTTGATAGCCAACATTTGTTTTTTTTCTTTCTTCACTTCTCTTGTTCTTTTATTCTCACGATTATGGAACGCACCACAGTCTTTTTCTCCTTTTTTTTTCTCCCCCCTACTGTTATCAATTTGAACAAAAAAAAACAGTTTTCTTTTTTCAGTCCCTAAAACCCCAGCGTTTTCAACATTTTTTTGTTTAATAAAAAGAAGGCCATAGCTAGAGGTTCCCTTTTTTTCTTTTTTTCTTTTTTACCCCCGTTGGGAGGTTATGAAACAAAATCGAATCAAACAGTCCAGTCCCCCTTCCTTCTCGGTGAACGTGCTCGATTGTGAACCGCACACAGAAACATCAGATGACTGACTCTTCTCTGCCTCTTCGGATGACAGCTATCCCGCAACTGGGTCGTGTGTTGAATATGTGAGCCTGAGCCTGGGGGCCGACTTACATCAAACTTGACGGGTTCATGCAACCTTATTACCCGACTCGAGGCCTTGTTTGAGGATTTGCTGCGATTTCACTTACTCCTGGGAGTGGATGCTACTTGAGCCGGGTCACGATGATTCCCTGTGAGGGATGCGCCGACGATCCCGGCCCTGTGGCCCGGCGGCGTGATTTGATTTGACCCACAGAGTCGAACTCCTTCGGGATTGTGATAAGGTTTGCAGTCTAACGCTGCTAGGCTTAGTCGTTGCCCCCCCTCCCACTGGGCGCTTCTATTGCGATCGGGTTTGCACTCTAACGCTGTATCCTGTAAACGCAGTCCCGATGGCGTGGCCGGCATGCTGCTCGCGCATCGTCAATCTTGCTACGCCCAAAGTCCCTGAGCATACACGCGCTCCCATGTATCAGTTCAAGGTCCATGGCGGATATTTGTGCACACCAAACTCCTTGTCACTTTGATGTCGCCTTCGAACGGCCTGGTTAAGCTGGTGCATGGTAAGCGACTTTTCCGCCCCGAGATCGGTGTCCAAGGTGATGTACTCTTTGACTTTAGGGTATATTGGAGTCGGCCAACAACCTGCACGATGACTGTGCCGCACAAAGGATCCCTTTTTTCTTGGCAGTTATGTTGGTGATGAACACAAAATTCGTCAAATTTCAACGTCAGCATGCGGGGATAGGCTAAGGATTATTACTTGCCTGCTGAATCGGATTGATACGCTACCCCTCTCTTTTATCCAACCAGCAGGGGAAAATGTCGGCAACACTCGTCATCGTCACGGGCTCCTTCGCCCCGGCCTCTTCGCTCTACACGGAATTTGCCGCCGTGCTCAAGAAGCATGGCGTCGACGCCGTCCTCGTACCGTCGCCCTCGGTGGGCCGGCGCGAGGGTAAGCCACCAGGGTCCAAGATGGACGACGCCGGTGAGATCGTGCGGGTGATGGGCGAGCTCCAGAGTTCGGGCAAGAAAGTCAAGATGCACAGGTTTACCCGCTGGTCATGCGGCGACCGTCAGCGCGCCCGAGAAGTTGGCTGAGGTGGTGAAGACGATTGTTTAGGAATATATTATATTCTGGTAGATTGTCGATATCAATCTTTTTTTTTTTTTTTTTTTTTTGTTTGGGTTTGTTTTTTTCGTCGCATGTTGGGATCAGATGTGTGGCGATGATTGATGTTTCCAAGTGATCGTCGGCAGATGTCCTGCAGGCCCGACCGGAAAAGCGATCCAAATGAGGTCAGTACTTCAGTACTACTACTGTAGCTTGTGATAAAGCAGCGGGCCGATTGAGAATTATGCCTAGGTCTAGGTCTACTCTAGTGCAGGTTCATCTGGCCGCCGTTTGGTAGTTTTGGTCTACTGCTACAGTAGACCACTTTGATAAAGATAAAATTGATGAGAATTTCAGCTACCTACCTATCAAACGGACCTATCAAATGGATCTGGTCGCGCAAAGGACGCGCAAGCATATACACTCACCGACAGCTTTTGCTGAGACTTGATTTGATTACTGAATGGCTGCATGCGTGTGAAATCAGGTGGCTGCGGGGTATTCTAGGAATCTAGGTACTCTCGCACCCTCGACAAATTTTGAGTTGGGACCGTACGTAGTGGATGCACCTGTCGCTAGAGAAGAAGAAACAAAAGAAAAAAGAAAAACAATCGGCGAGGCGAACATCTGATCTGCTTCGTTGGCTGCCTGATTGCAACAGATTAATCCTGATGAGGATTACGCAAGGTGGAAAGAATTGCACCTCTTGGATGAACCTGATCCAAGTCGTCCGTCCCTATACTGTTCAACGGCGCACCAAAGTTAATATGAACCCCGCAGATCCACTATAAATAATACTAGACTACTGCTGGACTAGACCAGACCAGCTAGCACACGCAAGGTACAGCACCAGGCCAGTACCTAATCTGCCGCTGCCGACGTAATCAATCACCTGTCTGTCCATTCGTCCACCACCTCAGCATCAAATGCCATCGATATCTTGTCGATAACTTTTCGACCGCGACAGTTTCTTTTCGGTCGACATCATAGGCACCTTTTCTCGAAACGAATAAAAAAAAAAAAAATTCAGCCTTTTAAAACAGCTAGGTCGGTAGAGATGGCGTCCACTCCGGGCAACGTGGCCACCTCTCCGGTGGATGAAGACCAGGGCCTGGCTTCCGAGATTTCCGGGCTGGAAGAGAGCCTAGCCAGCATCGCCACGGCCAACGAAAAGTATCACGAGTCACTGGCCGCCGCGACCGACCGTCTCGACTCGGTCATTGAAGAGCACGTCTCCAGCGTCTTGCCGCCACTGCGCGAACTGATCGCCGCCGCCCGGTACTTTTGGGCCGGCATGATTGACGCCCAGGCCGACCAGGTCGTGGGCGAGGGTGAAGGCGACCAACCCGATGAGGAGGATGTCGAAAGGGCCCTCCGCGAGATCGAAAAGTCGGTCGCCGTTGTGGACTCGGCCTGCGAGTCCGGGTTGCGGCTGCTGGCCGACGAAGACCTCGCGTCGAGCATCAAGACGTCGCGGGTCAAGGCCACGGGGGCCTACAATGCCGCCTTTGGCTTCTGGAAGGACTGCGACTCGCGCAGGATCCCCGAGGCGAGGCAGCTGCTCGAGGCCAACATGCAGGCCATTGCGGCGCTTGAGAAAAAGGCCAACGCGG
The DNA here is from genome assembly GCF_004337985.1 of Pyricularia pennisetigena. Taxonomy (NCBI): domain Eukaryota; kingdom Fungi; phylum Ascomycota; class Sordariomycetes; order Magnaporthales; family Pyriculariaceae; genus Pyricularia; species Pyricularia pennisetigena. The sequence goes on from NC_043744.1 coordinate 350,847, forward strand.
TGAATTCGGCCAGGGATAGCGACCTGTCCAGCGTAAGTCCAGCGATGCACGTGATCGTGGGTGAACTAGACTACTGCTACTGCTAGACCTAAGTAAAGTTCCTAACCATCATCTACGTACGTCATGTTTGCAGATGCCAGCCGAAGACGACACGCTCGGGTACAAAGCCCTCAGCACCGCAAAGACGGCTCGCAAAGGTGCCGCCATCATCGACGGGGCTGTGGTTCAGTCACAGGTTCGAAGCGACATGAAGGAGGCGCTCACCGAGCACCAAACCCTGGCCCAGTCCGTGACGAGGCTCGTCTGCCAGGGAACCCACCTCAAGCTGCTTCGTAACGAGCTGCGAGGTCAAGACATGCTCGGCACCATTTGTGAGCAGAGGCTAAAGACCGTTGTCCGCAACCTCGAGAGGGGCAGGGCCGGTGCTGCATCCATCACTGATTTCGTCAAGAAAATCCTCAGCAAGCTCGAGTTCATCGACGCCAAGGACGAGGGGGACTTTCCCGTCGAGGACCTGCTTTGCCTTTCCGCTCGTCTCGTCGTGCATCTGAGGCGCTATAGCACCGAGGAGCGTTGGGTTCTTTCGCAAGACCTCGTCAACTTGCTCAAAGGCCAGCGCCACGGTCAAGCCGAGGGGCTACCTCTGCCCTTATCTGTCACAGAGATCCTCAGCCAGATAGAAGGGTCTCGGCCCAACAGCGACAACCGGGGAGCACCAAAAGCGCTGCCGAGTCGGCCGGCCGAGGCGGAGCAACATGGCAGCGCGCCGCTGCCCTCGGCAGAGCGACCATCACCCGCGGGGCTCGATGCCCTGGCGCCAATGCCGTACCAAGAAGAGCCAGCCACGCCTCCGCCGCCGCAGCTGCAGATCCTGGGTGCCTCTTGGGCCGGCAAGGACGTGACGGCGACCCTGGCCGGCCGCGTCAAGGACAACAAGCTCGTCATCAACATGCACAACATCCACACCATCCTGGGCGACCCGATGCCCTACAAGTACAAGATCCTGACGGGCCTGTACCGCTACGGCGACCGCGGCGAGGAGCGGCTGTTCATCATCAGCGAGCAGCTGCCGCTCTTCTCGTCGAGCGTCTTTGTCATCTCGCCGCCCAAGGATAGCCACGCCAGCAACCGCCTGTCCATCCCCGTCGCCAACAACGTCTGGCAGGACCCCGGCGGCGGGTTCGAGATCGTCGCCGTGACGTACGGCCCCCGCCACGTGCGCAACGAGGCGGTCCTGGCCGACTTTGCCGACTACTTTGCCGGCCGCAAAGGGCGCATGGTGCCCGACAATGCTTTCTTTAGGGGCGACCCGTGGCCCGGCCAGGACAAGACCTGGACCGTGTTTGTGAGGTTTGCTGGCAGTCGGAGGAGGATCACGACCGTTGCTGGGTTGGAGGGGAAAGGTCTGGAGAGCCCTTGGGGATCTCAGTAGGGACTTTTTTTTGGTGTTCATTCTACACCCTGGATCTTTGTGTTTTTTTTTTCAGGATTAATGAGGTCCGAATATGGTGCCAGCTTATACTGTTATGTATGCCTATTGAAGCTCTTGACAAATCCTCGAACTGGTACCCGAGTAAAATGGAACACAAAAGTGAGACTGTGAGACACATTTCAACTTGCCAACAAATTGCCCATTTCCATAGCAAATCTGACTTCCCTAGGCTTCAGTATACCATAAAATGCCAAAAGAAGTTTGGGAAGGTTACGTCCCATGGTTATGCAGCAGCCAAACAAAAAGGGAAACGGATCATACCCAAGCTCATTAACCAGAAAATCGAACCGTGCAGCGAATGGGTCGCCCAAAAATGCGAAAGAAAAAAAAGAGTCGAAAGCGCCACAAGAACCGCGGATGTTTTGGCGCTGACGTTGGCCGTGGCGGCTTTTGACAGTTGTCCAGGTGTACAGGCTCTTCAGGACAGGCGCAAAGCTGGCCCTTGGCTGAGGAGCGGCAGCTTTCAGCTTTCACCAAGACCCAGTGCAATTCCGAGACGACTTTGGGTAACTCATTTCTTTTTTTTTTTCAAGTTGTGTAGAAGGACCATGTTAAGTAGGTAAAACAATAAAAAAAAAAAATAGCCGGATTACACATTAAATCTATTAATACTCAGCACGACGGTGACCTTGAGGCTTTCAGGAGGGTCGTTGGCCTTTATGAATGGCGTGACAACAAACAGACTGTACGAAGGATTACCATTGTTTGAAAGACAGGGCAGACTATCATACAAGCTTCATAACTGCGTCACATTTTGATTCTATTGACAAAGCTCTCTTCTCAACAGGCTGAGAAACAGCAATGAGAGTGGCTGCCTAGTGTCGATTCAAAATCGAAATGCAAGCCGGCCTGGGGCGAGGGTATTGACATGGAGCATCACACCAGCGGACAAGTTGTCTACAAGTCTCTTTGGGAGTAATAAAACATTCTCAAGTGCAACGCCGACGCAGAGAAGTTGCGATCGCACTGTGTCCCCCCACCTAAGGGCAGGGCCAAGGTTGAGTTGGGCCCCGTGACGAACCGATCGGGCTGGATCATGTGAGTTGCCATCCTCCATGTTTGGGACCGGGTCGTCCATGTGAGACGCGCCGTTGACGGCCGGGGACACAGTACCCTGCCGAAAAACGGCGTGGGACAAAGTACCGGACCTCGGGGTCCAGAACTACGCGTTCGGGTTCCTAGACCCCCCTGTGATACGTAGTTTTGCTGCGCCCGGGAAAACTGTCGATCGTTTTGTTGGGGCCACGTTTCTGGGATTGCTGGGGTGCCTGTTATGTCTGAAATACACGCCCTCTGCTTTTACCCCCTTGTTTTGATTTTGACTTTTTGTGGCGGCGGGTTTTGGATGGATGGACTCCCGTTTGTCACAGAGACAAACAAGGCAGCTGGAAGAGGCACAGCCTGGTACTTGCAGTGCTAAACATATATTGACTTTGTTAGTTGATACCGGCAGACACGCGTGACAGCTTTGTTTTGTTTTCTTTTTGCCCTGTTTGTATATGCCCTGACTCAAAGGTGAATCGCATATGCCGATCCTGATATAAGCCCCGATTTGCATGGGGCCTTGGGACTAGGTCTCGAATTAGAATGGATTTGTTTCAGCCCTAGGATATAATAAATCAAAGTTTTTTTTTTCAAACCAAAGTGCATCATGAGTGACCAAGATATCATATCATGTGCTGTCGTAGAGTGAAGTGCACAGCCTCGACGATTGTTTTTTTTTTATTATTTTATATATTTATGAATATGTACATATATATATATATATATATATACAGATCGTGTGTGAGGCCTGACGAGAATAGCTCTTCCGTGTAGATGGGAGACGGCGATGCATAGTCGAATGTGTAAAAATAGAGTTAACTCACCGAGCTAGCTTACCGATCCATTGAGGTGAGACCGTCGTCAATGGCGGATGAGCACATCAGACACGTGCACCTACGCAAAAACTCAATTCATATGGTAGATAGAGGTAGAGATGCAGATAGTACGGCGAGGTAATTGAATGGCAATGCAGACAATACTATGCAGAAATGGCGGACCAAAACAAATATTCGCTTGCTTCCAATCAAGAACTAGAATTAAAAGAATTTAAAGTAGATGGCTTCGTTTGACGCCAAACCCAAGTCCGACAGCAGCCGGGTCGAGACTTGTGGTTTTGTTTAGACATAAATATAGCAAAACTCGCCGCCCTTGCCGCCCATGGTGTTGAGCAGGTCGCCGAGCTTGACCGATCCTCCGACGGCACCCAGGTTCGTGTCGTCATCGGCGGTGCCCTTGCGACCACCGTTGTTTCCATCGATGGCGGTCAGGCGCGTCTCGAGGTCCTGGAGCTGCCACAGCCACCAGACGCGGTCGATCATGGCGTGGTGGAAGTAGAAGGCCGGGTCACCAGCAGAAGCATAAATGTCCTATTGAGAATGGGGAGGGGACCATGTTAGCAAAAGAAGTATGACCGGATGATGTCAATGCAGATATATGTGTGTGGGTGTATATGTATATATATATAAAAGGAGAAAAAAAAAAAAAAAAAAAAAAAGCATACGTTTCCAGGGTCACCGGCAATGGTATAGTGACCGCCCGCATGCACGCCCGGAACACCCTGCATGGTGTCCTGAAAGGTGCCGATGGTGGAGCTGTTCTTGATCAGCGACAGGGTCTTGTCGGCGGTGCAGGCCTGGGCCTGGCTGGCGTTGATCTCGCGTTTCAGGCACCTGGGGTTGTACTTGAGGCTGGCGCCGGGCCCCAGGTTGACGGCCATGTCCTTGAAGGGGCCCGAGGTGACGCAGGCGTCCTTGCTGGGCGAGTTGCCGCTGAGGCTGGTGTCGTTGCCGTTGAACATGGCCGACTTGGTCGGGTCGGCGACCTCGCGGTCCCAGTTCCAGTAGGGCTGGAAACCGGTGTAGCCGCACTCATCGCGCAGGGCCTTCTCGTACTGCCACACGTAGTACCTGTGCCAGCCCAGGAAGTTGGCCGTGTTGTGGATCGACGGCGTCTGCTGGATGTGCACCGTCAAGAAGTCGTCGAACCGGGACCGCGCTCCAGGGGAGACGCTGGAGGGCGTCTTGGCCGGCAGGCGCTGCAGGCACTGCACGGCCGAGATGTACTCCTTGCGCTCGGCGATGGAGAGGTCGCTCCTGATGGTTGTGTGTTTGTGGTCAGCATTACCATGTGGCTTATTAGAGAGGAACTTTTTTTTTTTTTCCGTCCCCAGCTAGAAAGAAAATCACAAACCATTCACGGCGGATGGACGCATTCTCCAAGGTGCAAGAAGATGGGTTACGCTTGGTGAAGCTCTCGAGTTTGCTAATGCTCGAGTCGCGGAGCTGGTCAACAACGTCGGCCGGATAGGCGCGGTACGGCGCAGCAGTCTGTGCAGGCTTGGCCGAGGTGGGGGTGGCCTCAGGAGGAGCCGACGTGCAGGAGACGGTCTCGGCAGAGGAAGCAGCAGTGGCCACGACAGTAGCAGAAAGAGCTGCAGTAGTAGGCCTCTTTGCCTTGCAGGCGCGGGCCTCGACGGCCGCTGCCAGCAGAGGCACGATGATGAACTCTGAGAAACGCATTTTGAACGAATGTGAGCTGGTGACGATGTAAGGAAAGAAGTAGACTTGGGATCAAGAGAGAGAGAGAGATAAAGAAACGCAAAGAATGAAACGAACGACTGTTCTATGGTATGGAGAATACACGAATGAAACTCGAGACCTCGACAAGACCTGAAGAGAAAGAAAGGCTCTTTGGGAAGCAGCAGCAGAGAGCGGCGCAGAGTACGTTTTTATTAGACGCCGGCCGCGGAAAGGCGGCCACGATGGCCCCCTGGCAAATATGGCATCGTCACAGCTCGCTTGACCACATGGATCACCATGCTATGTAACCAATACGCCGAGCGGCAAACCGTGGAAACGAAACACGAGGAACAACAAGGGCTCCCTCCCCCAGGGCGCAACTAATTATGTAGGATCGTCCGAGTTACTCGCTGACGATGTAACACTTGGAGAAGGAGCGACGAGATCATCACCAGGATAACGGCAGGCCTCGCAAGGGTTCTGCGGAGCATCATTATTTGGCGGTTGCTCCCCCCCCCCCCCCCCCCCCCCCCCCCCCCCCCCCCCCCCACCCCCCCCCCCCCCCCCCCCCCCCCCCCCCCCCCCCCCCCCCCCCCCCCCCCCCCCCCCCCCCCCCCCCCCCCCCCCCCCCCCCCCCCCCCACCCCCCCCCCCCCCCCCCCCCCCCCCCCCCCCCCCCCCCCCCCCCCCCCCCCCCCCCCCCCCCCCCCCCCCCCCCCCCCCCCCCCCCCCCCACCCCCCCCCCCCCCCCCCCCCCCCCCCCCCCCCCCCCCCCCCCCCCCCCCCCCCCCCCCCCCCCCCCCCCCCCCCCCCCCCCCCCCCCCCCACCCCCCCCCCCCCCCCCCCCCCCCCCCCCCCCCCCCCCCCCCCCCCCCCCCCCCCCCCCCCCCCCCCCCCCCCCCCCCCCCCCCCCCCCCCACCCCCCCCCCCCCCCCCCCCCCCCCCCCCCCCCCCCCCCCCCCCCCCCCCCCCCCCCCCCCCCCCCCCCCCCCCCCCCCCCCCCCCCCCCCACCCCCCCCCCCCCCCCCCCCCCCCCCCCCCCCCCCCCCCCCCCCCCCCCCCCCCCCCCCCCCCCCCCCCCCCCCCCCCCCCCCCCCCCCCCACCCCCCCCCCCCCCCCCCCCCCCCCCCCCCCCCCCCCCCCCCCCCCCCCCC
>NC_043744.1:357065-370837 GCF_004337985.1 Pyricularia pennisetigena
CCTCTCGGAGAGTAGTATTGATGAAGCTTTTGCCGTGCGCCCGAATCATCCCCAGCTACAACGACGCTCACTTGTTCCTTCACAGGAGCATCGGAGCAAGAGGAGCCAACGTCAGCAACAGCACGCTCCATCCCATGCCACCGGTGGACCTCATCCCGCTGTTGGAAGCGGTCGACGAGGAGGACGAGGAAGAGGAGGCCTGCAGTTTCTTTGCGCTACGGTCCGGCACAGCAGCAGAGTTCTCGGATGCCCTCGCGGATGCTCCCCAGCTGCTCCCAAAACTCGTCCCAGGCTTGTTGAGCTCCACCACCACCTCCTTGGGCTGCGGCATCTCGATGGCCGCCAGCATGGGCTCCAGCATCTCGCAGTTGTTGCGCTGGTCGTCGTCCATGCGCTCCATGTTGACGTCGCCCGTCTTGAACCGCAGCCTCTCGCGGCCCTGCGTCCCCGTCCACGGCTTCCACTCGGGCGTGTCCGCGGCCCTCATCGGGTTCGGATCGAGCGTCCGCACAAACGACGCCCAGTAGGCCATGGTCTGCGGCACGATGACCTCGTTGGCGCCCGACGTCCGGTACGACTTGGGCGGGTCGCCGTCCGTGTTGTTGGGCCCAAACACGGCGTTGAGCTCGACCGTGTGGTAGGCCCCGAACCCCAGCCTCTCCTGCTCGTCGTCGACGGGCGCGAACCGGTAGCTGAACGTCTTGACCCCGTCCCTGGCCATGGCGTTCTGCACGCGCGCCGTGACGCAGTGCGCGCGGAAGTCGCCCTGCGCCAGCGACAGCTGCTGCCACAGCTTGCCCGTCGGCGCCTTGGCGTCGGCGCCGCGGTTGGCCGGCACGTCCTTGAGCGGCATCGTCTTGTCCAGGTACGTCTTTTGCAGGAGCTCGAGGCTCGCGTTGCTCAGAACGCCCGAGGTCTGCTCCTGGAAGAACTTGAACGCCTCGGCCGTGGTGTTGGTGTCCTTGGGCACGTTCTTGGTCCCCTCGTCCGAGCAGCTGCCCGCAATGTTGGGCACCCGCAGGTACAGGCCCTGGTCGAACCGCGTCAGCATCGACGCCGGCACGAGGTCGCCGTCCAGGTTCGGGTTGAACTGGCACTCCTCCGTCTGCAGCTTGGACGCCTCCACCGACCGCAGGCAGGCCAGCGTGTCCGGGGAGGTGGCGCATGACGTCTTGTTCAGCAGGCATTCGTACTGCTCCTGGCCCTGGTCGATGGTGCGGAGCGTCGCGAGCGACATGGACTCCATGATGGCGCCCTTGACGAGCGTGGTCTGCGGGTTTTGGCTCGCCCAACCCGACAGCAGCAGCACGACGGCCGTGGCGCCCGCCGAGTCGCCAGCCATGACGATCTGGGCCGGGTTGCCGCCAAACTTTGCAATGTTCTGCTTGGTCCACTCCATTCCCATGATCATGTCCCTGAGACCGACGTTGGTGCTGGCCCCTTGCTGCACCTCTTTGCTGTGCAGGAAGCCAAATGGGCCCACGCGGTAGTTGACCTGCACCACGATGATGTTGCCGAAGGCCGCCAGGTCGCCGCCGTTGAAGTTTGCATTGGACAGAGACTGGAAGCCGCCGCCCTGAATAAAGTACATGACGGGTAGGTTTGAGGTGGCCGTCGCGTTGCTTGGCGCAAATATGTTGACATAGAGGCAGTCCTCGGAAACGGTGAAGCGCTTGTTGGGCTGCATTGTAAAGTCGGATGCCGAGCGAGGGAGGCAGATCGGGCGGAACTTGATTGTGGTTGGGCAAGACGAGTTAGATTGGTGACACGACCCCATGGGTGAAGCTAGCAGCCAGTGTGACTTGTTTTCCTCACCTTGCTCGCGTCAACAACGTTGCCGTCGAAAGGGGCCGTCATGTCGAGCGCCGCGGGAGCTGCGAAACGCAGCGGGCCCAGAGGCGGCTGGGCAAACCTGACGCCGAGCCATTGCGTGGCTCCTTGGCCTTGCGCAAGTCCTTGTAAGCGTGTGTAGCCGAGGTCGACCAGAGGGTCAACTGCAACGACTACAGAAGGTTGCGATATTATGGTCGCCGCCAGGAGGCTGGTCAGAGAAAAGCTCAAGTCTGGAAGATGCATGGCTGAAGTGACAAGATTAGAAATAAACTAAAAGAATGGACTATTATTAAAAGAATAGACGATGAAAAGAGCGGACCAGCGCAAGAGAGCGAGCAGAACGGAATGTGTTGAAGAATGAAGTCAAAAAGCAACCCAGAAAAAAAAAAAAATAAGAAAGGAACTCAAATGCCCTGCATTTAAACAACAGACGAGATGAGGCACAATAATCGGACGGACAATGATCAGAGTCATGACAAGGAGGGATGCTCCTAGTAACACATGGCTCCTGGGCCTGTTTCGCGGCTGTTTTAATCTGAACTTTGTTGACGCTATCGTGTCATTCGCCGCTTGGCCGCGCCAGAGATGCTGACTAGTTGAATGAGGCTTAAAAAACCCGGGGTAGGGGGATTAAGCTTTCGTCCGATGCGTCAAATGCTTACATCGTATATCTCCAACACAAACGGCAAAACATTTTGATGTAACCAATTAATTTTACAGAAAATATTGAGATGAATGTCAAGGTAAACAGTGACTGCAAAAGGATGAACTATGAAATGAAACAAACCGCAAAGGAGGAGAGGGAAAAAAAAAAAAAAAAAAAAAAAAAAAGAGCTCTTGGCGTTTTGCCCACTAACACATGTCAAGTCAGTGCAAAAACTCCCGAGTCTCCTGTCGGCGCCATGCGAGTCCGGTACGGGCGCGTCGGAAACATCGGGGCGGCATGATCCAACAACTCTTGGTCGATATTAGTTCTGCCCCATAAGTAACAAACCACAGCCGGTCGGTTGGTATTTTTGCCGCCGATCAGCCGAAACGCACCTCAACTTGGCTTATGATTTTAAATCGAGACCCCGCCCGTGCAGCGACTCTAAAATATTGGGCATTTGCATGGACTGCTGCTCATGTGCTAATGCCAATAATGGCACCCTTCACCCATGACATTGCACCTCGGCAACACTCGGGTACCTGCGTCGCACGCGATTAATAAACAAGGGTTCCCATTTCGAATCAAGCATATGGGAGAGTAGCAACGACGACAACCATCGAGCTCATGGTTTGATAGACGGAGGAGATAGTCATGTTGGATGCATCGTCCGTTGTCGACGTTGCCCAACGGAACGACGTACCCGCCGGGTTTCTACTCCAATATGACTTCAATCACAAAGTCGACAACATAAAATGGGGGACTTTGCGGGAGAGCGGGCAAAGTTTTCCGGGAGCGCGTTCCTTGTCTTTTGGGGAGGCGATTGCGACCCAGCCATTGCTTCAGTGGACCGAGTCAGTCTTGACCGGCCGGGTGTTCATCCTTGGAGGGTTCACGTCGTACTGCGAAGGTCTGTGCTGTGCTGTGCTGTACGTGGAGCCACTGGGATCGCCGAGGGTCCCCAGATGCGACCAGAGGTAAAATGCTGGCCCGCATTTGTGTGATTGCCAATCGCGAACGCTGAATTGTGGAAGCGACTTTTACAGTGCCCGGTATTTAATTGGCATCCAAGTCCTTGCCCAAAGCCCCGCATGGATGCAATGGTCACTTTGCGGCCGCGTTTGTGTTCCCGTCAGAAGCATTCATCGGTCTACCTCTCAGAGCAAGCAAAAAAAATGAGAGGAAGGGGTGAACGGTGGTTGAAAAATGTAAAGCAGCATCGGGGGATTTTTTTTTTTTTCTCCACATTTACCACCATCTACCTTGTCTTTAATGCAAACAATGCAACTCTGTTACCTCGATCGTTCATTATCGTCCATAATTTCCGGCTCATCATGTTCCTTGCTCTCGGCCGAAAGGGAAGGACTGGGACCGTCTTGAGCCACAACATCCTCATGGGCGGACAGAGAATGCTGGTCTTTGCTGCTCTTGACAAGGGCCTCTGGGGCATTGGAGGTGCTGTCATCTGGGACGGTATCCGGCCCGTTTTCTGATGAGGCACTCGATTCCTCAGGCGTAAGAGCGGGCATCTGCTCCTGCTCTTTCCTCTTTGTACGCTTGGCGTCCGAATCCGCGTCTGTTTGGGCTCCAGGATTGCTTCTACCTTGCTCCGGTTCGTCTTTATCTGCCTCGTGAGCCTCCTGATCTTCTGCCTCTCTGTTGTATCCCTCTTTGTCGTATAGCTCTCTGTCGTATGCCTCGTGATCGTATGGCTCTCTGCCGTCTACCTCCTGATCGTATGCCTCCTGGTCGTACGCCTCTCTGTCGTACAGCTCTTTTTCGGATGCTTCTCTGTCGTCTGTCTCTGGTTCGTATGGCCAGTTGGTTTCTTCATCCTCCTCTCTTGCAGATTCACCCTCCTCGTCTTCTTCCGGAACAAAAAACCCCTCCTTGCTAGGTTCAAGTGGGCCCTCGGCACGCATCAAGCAATCCCAGACTGGCTTCCAAAGACGATCATCTGTCCATTGTTCGAGCAGCCAAGCGTTCCATTCAGCGATAGACGTTGCCTTGCGCCAGGAATCGGGCCACCACTCACGCCAAAAGCCGTAAGTAGCCTCCATTTGGTTCCAGTAGACGCGTGCCGGATGTCGAGGGAGGTTTTTGGGCCAGAATTGCGGCCTGACGAGGACGGCGTTCTTGTATTCGCCGTCATCGTCGAGACCCCAGCCCTTTTCCGGCAACCAATCGTACGAAGAAACGTTGAAGTCAAACAGGACCACTCGAAGGGATGCATCGTCGTCCCTTTCATCGCCGCAACCTTTTTCTGTATTTTTGGGGAGGCGGATAAGAATATTACGCTCGCAAACGTCGTTGTGTCTCACGCCACAGTTCGTAAGCCCGATTCTGGCGGCAGAGACCTGGGCCATAATGCTGAGGCGCAAACTCTCAGGCAGAGAGTTTGGATCCATATCATCCATGCACTTTGCCCCTTGGATATGCTCCATAATTATCAATCGCACTGGGCGCATGTATCGCCCTCGAGGCTCGGGCAAATCCAATGGTATGTCAAAGGTGAACGAGCCGTGATATGCTGGTATTTCATGACCAGCCAGTGAGGTGTACCGAACTCCTGCGTAAACATTGGCCTCGGTGCAGTAATCCTGGTCGGCCTGGACCGTTGTGGAACGCGGCATAAATGAGAGTTCCTGGTCCACAAAAGAATAGTACAGAGGGTCGTATATTTTGGCGACATAAGTCGTTGGGTTATCGTCCAGCTTGCACACCACGATCTGGGCGCCGTGCGTGTCTCTTACGGCAATCTCGCCAACGATTTCGAACTGATGCGATTGATCTTCATGGGTTGTACCTTTGCAAATTCGGGATGATAGACAGGCATCGACCAAAGTCTTCAGATGGAGGTCGCGCGTATCAATTACTTCAGGTGCTGGTCCAACTGTGTCTTCCTCATCAACGTCGAAAAAATTCAGCGGTGGCTCGTGCAGGTAGATGGTGGTTTTGAAGCCTTTGCGATAAGGATTCTCGGGCCGATCGGGCTCGTAGGGCGGCATCCAACCGCCCTCCTCCGTTCTGCGGAAAGGGTAAACCACGGGCACGTCACGCCAGTCAATTTGACGCGGAGAATGCACCGACGTGGCAGACTGCTGGCTGTGGGATGAAGGGGTTCTGATTGGTTCGTCAGGCCGATACTCGGCTTCTGAAGCTGGTTGGTTATCAGAACCGTGCACTTGCTGACCGAACACCGAATGAGATGGAGAGATAGGCGTTGAGGGTGCAGTGTCCTGCCATGTCCGGGACGGCGACGGCGACGGCGGCAGAGGCGATTGAGCCGCTGTCTCTGCGGACCCGCTCATTGTAAAATGAGGCTGAGGGGGTACGTCTCGCATGTCGAGGCAATTGTCTTCAGACGTAAGGTCCGCACCAGCCAGCCGAGCCCTCTTGTACCGAGAAGACGGGGAGGGTGAGCAAGACGAATGCCGCGAGGTTGCCCGTCGTTTAGACGGCATAATTGATGCGTGCGTGGCAGCCCGGACAAAATAGCCGGGCAAGGAGGTCAGGCTCTTGCGGTTCAAATTGGGGGTGTTTTCTTGAATCGCGCGCGCAATTCAATTGGGTTGATGCAAGGTCCGGTTCCAGGCAACAGCAGCAGCAGTCCAGCAGCAGCGCAGCAGTCGTGCAACAATGTGGTTGTGGTCGACCCAGCTAAAATAGGAGGCCGGTCTCAAATGTCGAGGCCCGGCGCTAACTTTGTCGCGCTTTATGCGCTGCGAATCTATGATAGATAGAATCGTTGGTCGCGCGACCAAAAGAGTCAGATGTTGTCACCAAGTTTAGTGGTGGAGGTGCGACTGCAGATTGGAGGCGCGCGGTTCGGGTTTTTTTCTGGGATGGGGGCTGTGTGATGAGCCAACTGGGCTCCACTGAATCTTTTTGTTGAGCCAATCATGCATAGCAATAGCATGGCAGTCCGGGGTATTGGCGCCAGCGCTTTAGTGGCTTTAGTGGAGAGTCGCCTCTTGCTGCATGGCAAGGACACCTCAACCCCTCCATCCTCCCGGCCTCACACAACTCAAGGTACAGACAGTTAAGTACCTTGGCTTCGCCTAGATAGTGGAAAAAAATACCGTGCACCATGTAACAAGTCTAGAGTCAAGTAGTGGTAGTAGTAGTAATAAAGTTTCTCTAAGCGCCGCTCCACCCACTAAGCGCGGCTATCGACCGACCCGACAATACGGTAACTTATCACAAACAAGCCTTCCCTAGGAGCCTAGGTACCCAGCATCCTGAGACAGCACTGTTGGTCGGGTTCTTGCTTGCTGCGGTAAATGATGGTTCTCGTCAGTCAGGCTGGGCAATCATCGCTCGACATCTGGCGCCAGTCAAGCTATGGAGCGCCCATTGCGCGCCTTGTCGTGTAAACGAGCGAGGTAGATTGACACACTGCATGCGCGAGAACTGATTGCGAGGTCTCTACAATTAGAGCATGTCACTATTGTCGACAATGTCAAATGAGTATAAGAAAGTAAAGGTGTCGCACGAAAGTTCAAGTGCTCATATGTCGTTTTGTCTCACATACCCAAGCACATACACACGCACGCACATACTGTCCACTCTCACATACACCCACACACCTTTTATGTGAAACCAACCCTGTATCTACCCACTTATACCTAGAATTATCCTTATATTATAAAATTATCCTTGTATCATATACACATATTTCCTCCTATCATGCCTTCCGGCCCTCGGCAATTGACGCTTGAACAACAGAAGTACGGTCAGCTTACCGTGTTTGACTCTTTTGACAGCCCTGTCCTTCGTATGACAGACAAAAAACCGGAAACTCGGGGCAAAATCAAAATCGACAAGAGAGGAAAATCTACCGTGGCTGCCAGCCCGCCCATCTTCTGGTTTGAGCATGATGCGTCTGACTACGTAAAAACCGCCGATTATGCACTTTCAGATGACTTGGTCACTGCATACATCAAGCTTACTTACATGCCGGCACTCTATCCCAAATGCCCACTTTCCTCTGAAGCGGACGTCGTCAGGGCAACGGCATTATGGATTCTACATCCCATCATTTTGACTCTGCAGGAAATCTTCCATGGCAAGGAGGTGAAGTGCAGCTCCGAGGACACCAGGGCGGGTGTTCGATGCGATACCCTCATTACCATTGACAAAAAGGCCGTTTTTGTCATGGAGTACAAGAGCAGAGGATACCTGATCGAAAACGAGTATCTTGCCGGCCGTCTGGATCTGCCGAAAGCGCGAGACTCTGCTTCTCTGCGCGCATTCAGGAGCGCTTACCAAGCCAAAGTCAAATCGCAAATGGACAACTTTGAAAAAGAGGAGGAGGTGGCTAGACCTGGATATTGGATTCCCTCGCGACTTGGGCACAATGCGGCCTGCATCACGAAGCAAGCACAGGCCTACTCCAGGGGCTTCGGAACGCGATACATCGCGTGTTTTGATTGGGACAATCTTTTCCTCTGGAACTTTGCCGGCAACACGTGGGCTGGTGGGTTTAGTCAACCGTTTGGCGAGCGCAAATTTACGAGTGAAACCTGGGCCTGGGGAACTCTCGTTACCGACCGGGCTAGCTTTCGCAAGGTCCTACTCGGCTTCATCCTCCAGGCATATCACGAGTGGCACCCTCAAAATAGGACGACCAAGGGGCTGGAGCCTTGGGCGCAGACGGAGAAGGAAATAAGAATGGAAGCCGCCGCCGCCAGGTCGCTTCAAGCCAGCATGGCGGCAAACGCGGTTGCGCACCAGAGGAATCAACGTGACGTGCCGTCGACCGCTGGCAGTGCCACGCAGCGTGTGCCCTCCGGCTCAGACCGCGACCGTTTGCCCAGGTACGACAATCCTCGCGATCAGCAGCCGCAAACACCACAGCGGCCTCGACCACCACCGCCGGCTTCGAGTTTGGCCCCTTCTCAGTTGCAGGGCTGCTCGAGCCGTGATAGGCCATCGGGGCCCTCGGATCCGCGACCCTCTTCAGACTACCGTCAAAGTCCGGACCAACGACGCAATCTGGACCAGCGAGCTCTCTCGGATCAGCGACAGCCTTCAAACCAGCAGCAACCCTCTTCCGACTACCGGTACCCTGCAGGCCAGGGATACTCCGCAGGCCAGCGGTATCCTTCGGATGAGAGACCTCCTCCGAATGATGCCTACTTGGACCGACGTGGACGAGATTTGCCGAGTTACTTGATGGCGCCAGACCCACGGCACGGCTCCTCCCGCGATCGGTCGCTGTCTTCGTCTTCGTCTTCGTCGCACGCGAGGCAGGATAGCTCCCCGCACCAGCGATCGGCAGATTATCAAGTCCACGGCAGGTCGTCCAGCCGGACGCGTCACCCGGTCGACGAACGCGGCTACGACTACCGGCCGCAGCACGCCACACCGTACCCGGCGGACGACCACGCTGCGCCGAGATACTCCGACATGCCCGCCACGCCCTCGAGCTCGCGTCCCAGGCAGTCGCCACCGTCGGCTAGCTCGCAGCAACCAAAGAGGAGTCAGCAGGCGAGAAACGAGCCCAATCAATACGGCACTCCGTCGTCATCTGTTGGCCACCCCTACACCTCGGGCATAGCGGGCCTGCTTGCGGAGTCGGCAGAGGTCGTGAATGGAGCACGGCGTACACCCATGCAGGGGGTGCCGCAGGTGCTAGTTGTGCGAGAGGACTCTCTCGAGAAGGAAGCCGGGCGCACCTCCACTATCAAGCGTAATAGATTCTTTGGGAGGTAGTAGCAGCTTATGCCCTTTTGTGTTTGTATTTTTATGGCGTCTGGGTTTCGTTTTGGCTTTTTATTTTTTATTTTTTTCTTTTTTCTTTTTCTTTTCTTGTTGGTTTCATCGATCCGTTTGTGTTGAAAAGATTTCTAGCCGCAAGATTGTGCTATGAATTTGTTAGAGAGAACAGATACATGTCTTTCTGCTACTCGTAGTTACTCTAGTCTCTCACTGTGCCACCATATGCGCTCCGTGCAATTCCAGTAGGTCATCAGGGAGGATGACAAACAAGGATCGGGATGCAAGGATGAAGCAAGTCAATGGGTTAAATTCAAGGCAGACATTACATATAACTCAGATGATAATTTCATTGGGAAAGTAAACATGTTGAAAAACCCCTGAGTTTTTCTGACCATTCAATTATCGAAAATAGCTACAGGAAATCTACAAGTATTATGCGGTCCTTAGTCAGGTAGCTTAGCTTTGTACGGCTTTGCCGACGACGACCAAGTCAGCCATCAATTGCATGGGTCTTTGCTGCTATATTTAGGTTGTTTATCTAGCTAGTCACCGTAGCCGTAAATAGTCTCACATCGGAGAAGGCCCGCACAAATTACAATTGTACTGTAGTCCTTAGAAGCAAGTAAATTTGTATAAAGTCCCTAGACTTTTGCATCTCAAGCCCGACAATTCGTCATCTCTCCCCATCGAGTGCAGGATGCCCCAACTCGAACCGACTCTTTGAACCTCATTTGTTAATTGTCATTATCCACATTCATATACAATTGCACAGTATAAACCAAACAGGTCTCATTTTAAAGCTGAGCTACCAAATTAATAACAACCATGTACGGCTCAACTATTGCCTTGGGACTTGCCCTTGTATCAACAATCATCAGCGGTGCTGCAGCCGCCAAGGTTCTAGACACGGTGGGTCTAGATAAAGCCTCCGAGGTTCCAGACACGATGTATCGAGGTGACCATCGCAACCCCGTAACCATCTACAAAGAAGGCGGCTTCTTCCCCAGAGGTCGCGCGGTGGGTGTAGAACCGGATCCGGACTACCCGTATGATAAACACGTTGCGTCGGATTTCCTGGATCCCAAAAATTTGGAAAGTCCTTGGCAGTCAGTATCTGTCACTGCACGCCAAGCGAGAGGGCATATTCTGTATACATCAGCATGGGCAGGCTATAACCGTGAAAGCACGGTCTACGTCTACCACATCGATACGAGAGATGAAAAATTGCATTACCATGATGTTAATGCCTTGTATAAGGAGAGAGGGACGAAGAACCCGTTCGCGTACGAAGGCGAATTCCTGTCGGATCAGCCAATCCTATGGAAGTATATCACGGCGTGGGATGAAATCAATCTAAAGGCAAAATCGGAACGGAGGGTGTATGTGAAGGACGTTCAGCACCAGCTACAGGCTGCATACGGATTGCCTGGGCAATGGCGGGCTAAAAATGGGTTTGGAAAGCCAAGCAGTGACTAGAATAATCGGACCATGTACGGTATTGGTATGTTGGTTTTTGCGATGGTGCTTTTATTTCCCTGTGGGCTAATTGTCCGATAATTACAATTGGTGGAGACCAAATCGGAGAGGTTAAAAAGCATGCAGTAAAAAGTAGCTACTGCTAGACTGAAGTTAATCTACTTGAATTGAATTGAATTCCAGTTGCGCCCGCTCTCTCAAACACCTACCTACTGTGGAGACCAGAACACAATGCTTACCTAATTTCGCCAGCACCGCACCACCACCCCTTTTTCTTTTTCTGGAATGCAGCTTTTGTTTTCCGAGTCGCGTTTTGCAACAGGGAACCCAAAAACCCGCCTCAACTGCCGCAACCCACCCACCCCTCGGCCTGAAAACCCATCATGTCCGACCAAGTACCAACGTCTCGCTTCACTCCATCAAGCCAAACGACCAGCGAGCGATTGACGACCAACACCGTCGGCCTGGTCGCCCTCTCCGACTTCCGCAAGCGTCGCGCCGAGGTCCTCGAGCAGCAGGAGCGCGAGGCCCGCGAGAAGAGCAAGGCCTCGACCCCCGTCGACGCCGGCACCCCCGCCAACGCCAGCGAGGCGAGCGATGGGGACCTCGCCCAGCAGCAGCAGCAGCAGCAGCAGCAGAGCAAGAAGAGCAGGAAGAAGCAGAAGCGCGCAAAGATTGGCGGCTTGTCGTTTGCCGCCGACGACGAAGGGGACGGGGAGGAGGAGGATGGGGGAGATGGAGCCGGTGCAGGCATCATCAAGAAGAAGGCGCCCGCTGCAAAATCAAGCACGCCACAGGGCGGCGACGCAACAGCCAAGACCACGACGGTCGCAAAAGCCAAACTTGCTCCCAACGCCTCGGTCGCCGTCGTCCCGCGCGCACCGATAAAGCCTGCCGAGCGTGATGCGCTACGAGCCGAGTTCCTGGCGCTTCAGGCAGCCGTCAAGGCGACCGAGATCGCGATCCCTTTTGTCTTTTACGACGGCACCAACCTCCGCGGCGGCACGGTCACGGTCAAGAAGGGCGACTTCGTGTGGGTGTTTCTTGACAAGAGCAGAAAGGTCGGCGCGAGACACAAATCCCGCCGCGACTGGGCAAGAGTTGGCGTCGACGATCTGATGATGGTCCGCGGCACCGTCATCATCCCGCACCACTACGACTTTTACTTTTTCGCCATCAACAAGACGGTCGGCCCCGGCGGGAAGCTCTTGTTCAACTACAGTGCCGAGGCGCCAAAGGGAGAGCAGCAGCAGCAGCAGGCCAAGGGTGGCGAGCTTGTCAGGACACAGGTCAACATTAATACTCTCGAGGGCCACAATGACGACCCAAACTTGACCAAGGTCGTGGACCGGCGGTGGTACGAGAAGAATAAGCACATATACCCGGCCACCCTCTGGCACGAGTTTGATCCGGACAGGGACTATCGGAATGAGTTTCGCCGCGACACGGATGGAAATACCTTTTTCTACTCGAAATGAATGAGCTCGGTATTCTGAAAGTGTCACCCGGATTTTGTGGCTATAGAGTAATGGAGCAGATGCGCGTCGGCTATACCGTGTATCTTGTGCTGTTGTCGCCATCAACCTTTCCATCGTGCTTGCGACCAAGCGCGGGGGCCCTCTATATCATGCCAAAAAAAAAAAAAAAGGAAAAAAAAAAAAAAAAAGATCCGACAGAAAATGAAACAAGAACCGCTCATGCTGTGCCCCGGTCTTCAACTTCCCTATACCCCCCAGAGATCCCTCATCTTCAACGGCCGCAAGACCACCATGTCGCGTACACACAAACTCCAAGCACCCACCATCCCGGCCAGAATATCAAAAGACAAACTGCATTCCCCGCCGGGCTGAGTATAGCCCAAGCAAGCTCCATTGTGGCTCTTCGCCTCCAGGACAGCGCCCTCTTTGAGCCCCATGACCCGGCCTCTGATAGCCTTCGTACCCCGATGCTGGGCCTCGTTCTTGTGGCTGAGGTACGGATGCTTGGCTTGTTGACGGCCGCCGCCAGCTGCGTCAGGAGACTAGTCAGCTGTCTCCCGATGGTCGAGGATAGCTGGCACCACAGTATGACGAGATAGAGCGAGGCCAGAGTGCGTTGCAGTCTTTGAAGGAGTTGCCATGTGGGCACGTAGGCAGTTATCGCGACGGTCGACGTTGCTCTTTGTGCCGTTGCCCATAGGTCGGGCTCGGATGCCGATGCGGCAAGTATCGTTGACATGACTACTCTCTTTCGTCGTTTGGTGCCTGCGTATCACTGGTTTTTGAGTAACGGTGAGGATGGGTGAGGTCAGTGATGTTTGTTTCGTTTCTATTCACTGGACATCAGCCAGTTCCAGGATGTGATCCAGCAACGAGACTCGCGGGGCATTCCACTCCCCCAAGTAGGTCTTTGATTTACGGCCTTTAACCGGGGCCCCCTCTTGCCCTCTTGCCCCCTTGCCCCTCCCCAACCCGGACCGTTTTCGGGGATCGACGGGAAGGCATTGGCGCGGTAGATGTACTGTAGTGGCCCGCATGATCTCGGCGGGGTTCCGGATTTTCGCTGGCCTTTTGCTTATCTAGCCCCTTGGCCGCCGCCAAAACTCTTGATGCGGTGCATGTCACCCGCACGTGCATCTACAGGGTGGCAATCTCATGCACCACCGCCAGCAGGTTCGCAGTTGGCTGCAGGCCTGATCACGAGTCTGTCGTGGATGTTTTTTTTTTTTTTTTTTTCCTTTTTGTATCGAACGGGGGTCTAGGTTCTCACGGCCGCTGACTGACTAGCTGCTAGCGGCGGCTTGTCGATGAGGTTCGTACCGGAGAATCCCATCGCTACACCTGCTTGCCACGGCGATTCTGATAGGTTTGGCACGGTGGGGTTTTTCATTTTATGCTGCCTCGTAGCTCTCAGCCCGGGAATTAATTACTCGAAAGCTAGTTTGGAGATGGATTAATTTCGGGTCCTGGGGTTGGCACGGTTGGGTGTGGGGGAGGATGGCTTTTTCAGACGGGGGAAAAAAAAACGTGGTGATTTGGTGGTCATGATTGGTCAGTCAGAGTCAGCCATGGTTTGGCCATCACCCAATGATACTTTCCCACAGTTTTTTTTTTTT